>NW_019384300.1:260807-267111 GCF_000671375.1 Centruroides sculpturatus | reverse complement strand
ATTAAACTATTTCTATTTGAAGCTAGCTGGAGGGATATGTAGCAGTCCAAATTTGGATGATTCTGTCTCACCCATTATGTAATAGTTGAGACATACATACATGAAAGACATCAGCCGTACACAAGGTGTTTACCCAGCAGAAAAGAGGGTAAGGGAGAGGAGTTAGACAGTAGGAAAGGTAGGATCCCTCTGAACAGCATACATATGACTACTGTACCCTCTATGTTTGACGTTGGCATGCAGTTTTTAGGCTGCAAAGCCTTAGTCTCCAAAAGGGTCTAAAACAGTGTTTCTCAATGGGGGTGTTTTTCCATGTTGAGGGGGCGATTAGTAACAATTTATATTTGGGGCAAAAAACAATTTTCTGGGCGATATAGTAAAACATATTAAGAATAATTAGACATTTTATTTGTTATATCGTACAATAATTAAACAAATAACATTATACTAGTCTATTCAATGCAGTATGAATTTGTTAGTCTTGGCCCTCGGCATCAGAATTTTGAAGTAAAGAGGGCGATACTATGTAATGGTTTTATTGAAGGGGGCGATGATTCATTAGAGGTTGAGAAACACTGGTCTAAAAAAACCTGAGTGAGGTGAACACCAATAATTGAATGCCGCCACAAATAGCTAAGTGGCTGTTAGTAAGAAGACTTATCTACTTAATATTAATAAAACTGAACGCAAGCACAAATCTTAATACTATTAACAGCTAGACAGTGTGAAAACAAATAAACACAACGACAAACTAGATGAGACAAACGAGTAAGATTCCAATTTGTTTTTAAACATCAACTTACTCACTAATTAAACTAACCTACCATAACCTAGGACAAACCTAACCAGAAGACCAAAGCTAACAACCCTAATCTATTTAACCTTACCTATCATAACCTAACCGGAAACCAAGCTGAGTCCCTAATCTAACTTACAACTAGGACTAACTTAAACTAGCCAATTTAGATGGGAAATAAGAATTAAAACACTAAGTTGAAAGGCAGCTATATATCAACAGTTGAAACAAAGCAAGGGAAAGCTAACTGCTATCCTTGCCCCTGGAGTGAGTGCTCTCAAGAGCCCAACTAAGGGATATGAATATGAGGAGATGATGGAACATTGTACGCATGTGAATGAGTTGGTGCGGGTGCAAGATCAGTTGTACCCTTCAAGAATAGCAGCTGTCATTAACCTTTCAGCAGTGGGATAGTCAGGTATAGTGCTATCCCAAAGTAGTGGAGAATAAACGTGGGAAATTTTTAAAGTATTTTTCCATGCATTTTTTCTCATTAACTGTCTACAAAATTTTTTTCCAAAACGGTATGTCTAGTAAAGAAAAGTTTTTTTTAATTGTTACATAATTCATTTTTTTATGTGAATTTTTTTCACGGTAATTTTTGGCAATACCTTCAAAAGAATTTAACGGATATATCTGTCCCTCACCACTGCCACACGATCGCCCTGGATGGATATATCCATCCCTCACTGTTGAGTGGTTAAACTATCCCTAATGTGACTGTACAGTACCTATTGCAGCGAAAAAAATAAGTGAAGTGGTGTTTGGTCCTCCTGAATACCACAATTGCATTGTGGATTGTCCCCAAGGTTAAATGGTTAAATCTATGGAAGTATTGCTTAAAGTTTCCGTGTCCTGCAAGTAGCTGAGTGAGGGTTTAACTAGAGTAAAAGTAACAAAGAATCGCAGTAGTGTCAACCTTGAGAATGAAAGTGTAGGTGAGCCTACCAGTGGTGTCATGGTCCCAGCTGTCTTGCCAGAGAATGAAGATTTGCTTCTTGATGTGATTGTTGATGTACGAGGTAAGAATTTAACTGAAAGTACTAGTGACTGAAGACTTTTCAGCTTGTTTGGCAAGATGAAGTTAAGTCTTGTAAAGAATAACACCTAAATATTTAATTTCCATTGTTTGCTTTATTCTGTGAGTATCTATTTGAAGGGTAAGCTTTTTGATGAGTGGCGTGTTCCTACCAACTATCATGCCTTTGCATTTGTCTGTGTTAATGGGTTGCCTATGCTTAACATTCCACTGGTGAATGTCATTGAGAATGTTGTTGCATATGTCATGTACGCATTCACTGATCCTGTATGAAGAAAGGATAATTGTGTCATCTGCACAGCTCTTTATGTGGCAGCCAGGAGACAGGGTGTCATTTAAGTGCAGGAGAGAGTTATAGGCTATGCTCCAGAGACCAGGACCAGACCTGGTTCCCTGAGGACAGCCCTGAGTGATGGGTATGATTACGTTATTTTGTGTTGTATAAATACCTGCACTCCTGAAGTTTGTAAAGATTTTGAGGGCAGTGATGAGTGTGTAATGTGTACAAGATAGAAGGCCAGCAAGCGTGATCAATAGGCACCTCTAAAGTCAATAGTAATTATTGCCATATGCTGATTATTATGTTTAGCCTGGTGGATGGCATCTACAGTACTTTTCTTTGTTTTTCGAGAAGCCAAACTGATTCTGATGCAGGACTCTACGCTTGCATAAATGCCAAGTGATCCTAATAGTTGAGACAGAATCACAAGAACTGAATTGGATTTAAATGGGTAATTCTTAACAGAAATTCAATATGAGAAATATTAAAATGTTCCCTGATTATGCATGTAACTTTATTAATATAAATGACAAAAAAATATTGTGCCTCAAACTTTTTCCTGGTTCTAAAAACTCACAGAAAAATCATTCTATTGCAAGCTTTTCAAAACTTCTGGCAGTTTTTATTTGATCTCCCCTTGTCAGAGTTTTTACCTATCAGAGTGTTCTTTAATTTTGAGAAAAGGAAAACATTTGAGGCTAAATCTGGAGAATAGGGTGGCTGAGAAAGTACGGGAGTGTTATTTTTAGCCAGAAACAGAAAGAACCAAGTGGGCTATAATGGAGATGGAGAAATCATGTGACTACACCAATTGGTTTACGATTTACAAGATTGCAAAATGGACAGTTGCATTTTTTGGTTGATTGCTGTTCTTCTGGCATGAATTTGATAAAGACTAGTCCTTTATTGCCAAAAAAGGTGACTAGCAGGATGTTTAACTATGACTTTGTCATCCTAGCTTTTTTTTTTGGTTGGTGTCTGTCAACCATTGACATGATTTGGTTTTTGCTTTAGGATCATACCTGTACACCTAATTCTTGTCAGTGGTTATCACTTTATCTCTTCCCATATCTTGTCATTTCCTGCCATCAGGTGCATGTTTTGGCAGACTATTTGATGTTTTCCCTTCTGCTTCTGGTTAATATCCCAGGTCTCCAAGTCACACACTTTTCTCACTTGTATTCACTTTTCTGAAGTATCCTCACTTTTCAAGTCATTTCCACATGCTTAATTTGGAAGATGTGGGACCAATCAAAAATACTTTTAAAGCCAGACGATCCGCTGAATTATCAAACTATCAGACTAGAATTTTCTGAAAGAAAATACTTGGCCAGAGCTAGACTCAAAACTGCAACTGCCGTTCAGTGTTGTTAAATTATAGGAAACAAAAATCCCTTTCATATACAGGGTCTGTACAGACCTGAAAAGTCAGGGAATAAGATTTTTAGTAGAAAAAAATCGTTGAAAATCAGGGAACCCGCAAATAGTGTGGAATCAGTGCTCTCTTTTGATCTGAACACGTCTTTAAATTCGGTTCGGTATAAGGAGGTTTACGATAACTGGAGCGACCAAACAAATGAAAAACTTGTTGCACTTATATATCGTAAACTATATACAGAAGTTTTATATCTGTAATTAAAATGGTGGGAAGTAGAGGTGTGCAGCTATGTGGGGAGGGGTAGCAGTTGCACGTGAAAATGAAAATGGCAACGCAGTGTGGCGTTTGGGCAGTAAAACTTTGGATGGTGAAGAGATAGGACGTCGAAATTGGTGTCGATTTGTACAGAACGACATAATCTACAATATTACCTAGTAATAATAACTGCTAAAATAGAAAGTTATAAGCCAATAGCTGTTCGAGTTAAAGAAAATTTTCATAATGCCGAAGAAATTGCAAAGGAAATACGAACAGTAATGTAAGTGCCGCCACCCAAACCGATAGATATTGACTTGGAATATGATAACCAGCAAGACTTTATTCATTTACACCTTAAAACAATTGCTATTATGTCCTATATACAACCCTCCCAATTGTTTTGACCTGTACATCTAGTTAATTCTCCCTCTGGCAGAGTGCGTGATTTCTTCTGTTTAAATTATTTTGAATTTCCTGCCTCCTTGCTTTAAGAAAATTCAATTTTTATGATGTGATACAAATCTTTTTCTTATTTAAATAAAATTTACGATTTAATTTAAATTAAATCATGAAATTATTTATATGATGTAGAAATGATATAGCTAATTATGTAATTGATTTTACGTGAAGTTTTTTGTTTTTTGTAAGTGAATAAAGTGTTTTTAATAAAGAATTTTATATAATTGTGTAAAAATGGGCTTAATTAAATAGGCTTGGTCGAATATTACGTAATGGAAAGGGGAAATGCAATGACACTAATAAGTAGGTGAATAATGTCATAATTGGTCAGGGAATGTCGGAATCAAAGATGGAATTACCTGTATGGACCCTGCATGTAAAAAATCCTTTATGAACTTAAAAAAATTCCTCTCATTACAAATTTGGAAGCCAATGTTGAGTAAAGTTATATATTCATGCCATATTATCATTATTAGTCAAAATCAAGTTTTTCAGAATTGTATTTCCTTCTACAGAGATAAAAAATGAATATTCTAAACATCCCTAAAATTCCTTTGCAAGTGAAAACATCCTACGCTGAGGGATTCATTTATCAAGCTGACAACACTGCTGCCACTTCTAAATTTAAATTAATATACAGTGAAATCCCGTTAATTCATAGCATTTGGTATGTTGGCAAACCCAATAAACTGACAGGTTCAGCTCATCTTTGGGGGGAAGAGTTTCATGCACTGGGTATTCGTCTGTATTTATACATAACTAGGTAGCCAGTTAATTAAAACTAAAAATAATAATTAAATTTAAAAATATTTAACTTAAATTTAAAATTAAATTAAATTTTTAAAACTCTGTTCTTCATATCGAAACAAAAACCGAAACCGTAGCTAAAATTAAAATTAATTAATATGAATTAAAATTGAAATGAAATCAATTGAAACATATTATTTTGGAAGGTATGGATAAAGTACTTGTTGGTCTTGATTGATTAGGTTACATTTCATTAGTGATGTGCTGGATATCCGTATCCATGGATATCCGAGGGAAAAAAAGATCCGTATTCGTATCCGTTACTTTTTAGCGGATCTTTAACGGATCTTTTATCTTAATGAATTTCATTACTTATATGAAATTTTAAAGATAGGTAGCAATAAAATACTAATAACTTCAATTCAAATCACTTTTTATTTCTTAAAATCACATATTTGGCACATTCACATTGCAAAAATTTTATCATGCAAAATTCATTTACTATCGTAAAATATTTCCATATTATACTACTAAACTTTTTTGTCGACATTGTTTTTAATTTAATTCAACACTCTCCAAAAACACAAACGTAACCTACGCTATCCCGTGTCACACTAGCCACAAACCAGTGTTTCCCAACGTGGGGCGTGGGCCCCACAGGGGGCAATTGGATTGCTAAAAAGGACAATTCGAAAATGGACTTGTCCAGAGTTTAAGTTAACCGTATAGCCGTTGTATATGTTAGGGAGACATAAGAATTTTAGAAAGGCTTAAGTGGGGCATAGCACAAAAAAGGTTGGGAAACACTGCACTAAACTATTGTGGCGGTACGCTATATTTTTGTAAATATTAATTTTAGTTTAGTTTCGTTTCTTCTTTCTACCCTTTGTTCTATTGTTCTATTTTCTTCTAGAACTTTCTTATCTATTCCCTGTCCCTTGGGTGGGATGAGCAGTTCCTAGAAATTTGAGGAGCAAAGGTGTAAACAGAAGCCGGAGAAAAAAGAGAAGTGACGTAGCAGGTCATTCGTAAACCGGACGGCAGAGTGTACGGACGAAGTGAGAATACTGGGAGTCGTATTTTTAATGACCGGATAGTTCGGAAATAAGTTCAGAAAAAAGTTCCTGTTTTAAGGTCGTATTGAGGACTGTGAAAGGAAAAATCCTAATTATTGAAGAAGAGAACTGGCCAGTTATAGGAGAAGGACGTGTGTTATCCCACCCAACAGTACGCATAAAGAAACAAGCCGAAAAAAGGGACAAAACTCCAGATATCCGTATTTCTATCTTATCTACCTTTTTTTCTGTCTTCTTAATTCTATCCCTTTTTCTGTTATTAGTGTTAAGT
>NW_019384300.1:150246-258717 GCF_000671375.1 Centruroides sculpturatus | reverse complement strand
GTTTATCTGGCAGATTATTTTCCGACAATACTTCGCTAACCTTTTACATTATTCTTTTTAACAATTATCGGGATGCTTTATTCTTTTAAGGTTTAGCGATTCCTAACTGGGTTGTGGGGTCTCCCCCCCCTTTTTCTCGGTGCGGACTTACTTTTTTCCGCTTGGGAAGCGCAAGTGTGCGCGAGTTTTTCTACGGCGCTTTTCTTTCGTCGGTGAGTTGGTTTTTCTTCTATTTTTAAGTTACTAAGGTGAATGGTGAGGAAACTTCGTCTTAACTAAACATAAGCCCCAAACAAAATATAATGAAAGAAAAATAAAAATAAAGCTCAGACTTGGTTCCTTACAAGTATAGGGAGGTACTTCTTGGAAAAGTTTAAAAATCATTGGTTACCAATTGTGATATAGCAAAGAGCAACCCTTGAGCCTAGCTTTCAAGCAAAACATCACACATTAAATGTAAAGCATAGATAACAACACATCCATACAGTAAATAGAGTTTGACCGACATCAATAAATATTGTTCCTATACCAACCATTTTATATTTAATGGCATCATACTGTATGTATTGTATACGAATAATTAGAATGAGTCAACATTAATAAGTAGAAGGGCAAACAATTATTGTTTGCCATTGCACTTGTGAATGTCAACTTGATAAGTACAGTAGACCCCCCTATAACGCTTAGATACGTTCCACGCTAACCGAAAATTACGTTGTAGGAACGATTAAATACATGAGCCAATCGCAGCCCGATAGGTGGGAACTTTACGGACTAAGGCTGTTCGAAAGGTTTTCTTCTATAAAATTAACCGATTCTAGACTAATTCGACTCAACATTTCCAAAACACGTATAATTTTTTGGGAGTAATCCGTATAAACTATGCTATAAACAAAAAATTATAGGATTACTTACCGAGTGTGTACCGTTCGACTACNTGTACACAGCCTTAATTAAAACAAAAAATAATAATTAAATTTAAAAATATTTAACTTAAATTTAAAATTAAATTAAAATTTTAAAACTGTTCTTTATATCGAAACAAAAACCGAAACCGTAGCTAAAATTAAAATTAATTAATATGAATTAAAATTGAAATGAAATCAATTGAAACATATTATTTTGGAAGGTATGGATAAAGTACTTGTTGGTCTTGATTGATTAGGTTACATTTCATTAGTGATGTGCTGGATATCCGTATCCATGGATATCCGAGGGAAAAAAAGATCCGTATTCGTATCCGTTACTTTTTAGCGGATCTTTAACGGATCTTTTATCTTAATGAATTTCATTACTTATATGAAATTTTAAAGATAGGTAGCAATAAAATACTAATAACTTCAATTCAAATCACTTTTTATTTCTTAAAATCACATATTTGGCACATTCACATTGCAAAAATTTTATCATGCAAAATTCATTTACTATCGTAAAATATTTCCATATTACGCTACTAAACTTTTTTGTAGACATTGTTTTTATTTTAATTTAACTCAACACTCTCCAAAAATACAACATAATCTACGCTATTCCGTGTCACGCTAAACTATAAACAAAAACACATGCAGTGCAAGTCAAAACATATCGTGTTGCTAACGCAAAGTGTCAACTATCAGTCCAAGGTCACACTCTCCGGCACCGACTGAGTACGAAAGTTGAGATCCGTATCCGTGGATCTAGACACTAATGATCCGTATCCGCGGATATACATTTTTAACAATCCGGCACATCACTACATTTCTTGCAGGCAGTCCGAGTTGAGTCTCTATTTATAGCCCTTCTTTGTAAAGGGTTAGTTTCAGTGGTGACAGAACATTTTACTTTTAATTAATATGTAAAATATATAGAATATAGGGTAGATATAGATAAAAGTATTCAAAGCACAAATAAAATTCTAGTTAAGTGTGTTCTTGTTTTAAATCAACCAAGGGTAGATATAATCTGGAAAAATTGAAGTGGCATGTTAAACAATCATAAAAGATGGATTTGTATAGTTATTATATGTTAAATTTTGAAATATGTTAAACTATTGTATTTAAACATATTTTGTGTAGATCTAAATAATATATATTTCATGTTAATTTTTGACAAATTATATATATTTAAATGATCAAATTAAATTGGTAAAATATGCTAAAAATAATTTTATAAGTATTGCTTTATTTTATTGGTAATTTTTATTCTTCTGTTCTATTTTAATACGTGCAAAGAAGTGACCAATCATGTGAAGTGAGTAAACACGTGTGGTCAACACGTGTTTACTCACTTTCAATTGTGATTGAACAATAAAAATCTCTAGCAAAATGATACCAACAAACTGTTGGTTTATAACAGGTTCCAAGTTAGAGTATAGACAATGGATGTAATGGTTTGAATCTACTGAATATGACACCACCAAAGTGCAAATTCCAAACTGATTGGTTGAAACAAAAGGACAAGGCAGATTGTACAGTAGGATTATGGGCAACTGTATGTTCAGACACCGACATATTTTGCAAAGTATGTGATTGCATAGTACAAGTGAAAAAAGGTTTCCAAGCACAGACAAAAATTTACCTGTGATTATGGTCCAAGACAGTTATGCCTGACATTGGGTGAACCAGATGATAGTTTCCCAGGGACATCAAAAATTCATGAAATTCCAAGTAATGCTGACAGTGTGACTGGAGAAGGATCAGGAACTGTGAGTTTATATAATGCAAGAGATACTGCATACCATGCAGAACTTGTACAGGCCATGAAAATAATATGCAGTAATTTCTCATTTGCTGCTTCTAATAGTTCCAACATTACAAGCAATGCTTCCAAAAACTAAACTTCCCGAAGGAATACAAATGAGTGAGAAGAAATTGTGCTATTTAATAACTGAAGTATTGGCTCCCTATTTCCAAAAAATTTGCTAGAAGCCCACTCTTCATTCTTTACAATTAATTATGATGAAACCAGCAAAGTGGAAAGTAAGAAAGAGTTATGGATAATGATTAGGTTTTGGTCTGAGCAAAAAGAACAAGTTGTCTGCAAACACCTAAATACACGTTTTTTTGGGTGGGAAGATGCAGAAACATTGCATACACACATTATCAAGGCTATCGTGATGCCAACCTGTCACTGCACAAACTTTTGATGATAGGATCAGATAGTCCTAATGTTAACCAAAAAGTGTTACGACTTTTTAAAGAAGATGTACTGGGAATTTGCAAGAAAAACCTTGTTGACATTGGAAGTTGTACTATTCATATTATTTATAACACATATCTGAAAGCATTAATTCAGGGATGCACAACCTGTGGCCCGGGGCAACATACTTTCAATATTTATGCAGCCTGCAGAAGTGCAAGTGTGTCTATGGATTACTCGCTCCATTGCGATGTGAGTCCTGTTACTTTAATGCAATGAAACAAACCCTTCCTATGTTAAGTTTATGGAGAACCTTTTCCACTTGATTGGATAATATTATTACTTACACTCCTTTTATGCTCAGATTGGTGCTTTCTGGCTTGAAAGACTTGGCTTTATCCAATAAAATTAACCGCAAATCTGACACCAGGGAAAATTGCTGCCAAAACCATGCCCCCTTCAACTATACCAATTAGAATCTAGAATGTAAACAAATGCTAAAAAATCGCTATTTTCACTTATTTTTATGTTATTTGATGCTATTTAGATGAATAAGCAAGTTTTTCGAAGCATAAAATTGAAAATTTCCCGTCAAAATAGAAACTTCCTGATAACACCGGAAATGACGTTCTAACACCACTTTTTCTATTTGATTCTTCTAAAAATCATTATAATACTATGTATTAGACTTAAAATATTTGATATATAAAAGTGTGTTAGCTAGAAATAGAGGAACTTCAACAGCTCCCATTTCTCATGTCAGGGAAAGTCATAAAACAGTTGGGTGCTAATGACTTTATGAAAGGGAAAAATTTCTATACTTAGAAACTTCCAACTTGTTTGCAAGAGGAAAAACTTGTCTAGCTAACAGATAAAAAGAAAATGGATCCAATTTGATACAAATTTTTTTTGCCTAGTATGTAGTGAAGTGAGTTTCTTGGGAAAAATTTTATGGCTAAATGTTTCAGATAAAATATTAATGGCTTTATTAAATAGTCAATCAACATAAAAATTAGAAAAATTAGAGTTAAAAAAACAGAAAATATAGCTATTTTAGTTTGTTTGTTTACAAGCGGACTTGGATGAAAGAGCTCCAGTGAGTAAACAACAACGTTGCTCCATAGACTAACAATAGAAAAAAAATTTTTCGCACCAAAATTTTTAATTATCAAATATTATGTTGGACCAAGAAAATTAATACTTGAAATAGAGTCATACGACTAAAAGGAAGCTGATTGCACTATAGTTTTGGATTTAATAATTATTTCAAATCGCATCAAGCTATAAACTTTCCGTGATTGTCAACACTGGCCCCAACTAAAGTAATTAGACTCCTTGTGTCAACAAAGAGTGTTATAAAATGGTCTGGCCCATGGTCAGTAAACTTAATCCTAACCTAACCCTTCTTCGGAAAAGTTTGTACATCCCTGATTAAGTGAACTGGGTGAAGATGCATTTGAACTTATTGTGAAAGTTTACAGATTTTTTGATGGATGGCTTGCTTGATGGGAAAGATGAAACTGTGCAAGAAAAGCTCAAGTTGCCCAAGCATAGATTTATAAAACAATAACATGTTGGCTGACATTCCATGATGCAGCATCAAGATTAATTGAGCAGTGGGAGGGCATAACTTAAAGTATATTCCTTCAAGTAAACAAAGCATAATGTCAAGTGCTTTGTACAGAAGTATATCTTGTTTGTTGAAGATTCCTTCCATGAGAGCAGAAGTACTTCAAGGCATTTCAAGTGTAGAAATTTCACAAAATATACATCATTTTTTTCAAAGAGAAGAACTTCTAATACATTGCCTGTACAGCAAACTATGGAACTTGCTTTTAAAGTTAGTTACTAGAATTTTAAAAGTATATATTTTCAAGCTTGTTTTTCAGTCCAAATCTGCTATGCCTGATAATAATGTATTAAATCCAAAGAAATTATTTGACAAGACAAATGTTTTGCCATTAGAGGAAATTATTTGCAATGCTGGGTGAGGTTGCAAATGAGTTGAGTAAATTATCTCAAAAAGATCAATTGCATTTTGCAGTTGCTTACAAAAACACTATGTTGTGGCTTCCAAATATATGATAGAAAAAGCTCCAATTCAATGCAAACTGTTGAAATCATTGACATGTCTTCAGCCAAGTAATATTAGTGAAAAAAGCATACGGACATTGTAAGCATTGCAAGAGCTCTTCCATGTGACATTGCTAAGAATACTTTGCACGATGAGTGGCGGCTACTTCAATTTGAGCGAGTTGAGAGTGATTTGAGTGACAGACTCAAATACTCTCAACTCGCTCAAATTGAATGATGAGAGAATTGATTATTATTGGAGTTAGTATTTTAAATTGATTGATTCCCTTAGGAACATAAGATATACCAGTGTAGCCAAATTCACCAATTTGGTTACACTGGAGATACTCTCTTGGAGGGTCAATGCTGATTCAGAACGGGAATTTTCAATTTCACGCCAGGCACTTCCTCCTGATAGAGCATCAATATCAGAAAGAATGCTTAATTCACTTTTGATTGTTAAAGAGGTACTAAACATGTATGACCAAAGCCCACACCCTGTAACTATTACAAAGGATCTACCAAAATTAGCTGCTTCAGCACATAGAAATTATCAAAAACAATTGGAAAATGAAAAGAAGTTAAAAGAAGAAGAGAAACAGAAAAAAAGAGCAGAAGAGGAAGCACAAACATTTTGAAGAACATCAAAAGAAAGCTGTTCGTGACAAGGAAAAGATTATGGCACTGCAGCAAAGTTTAAAACAGAAAAAAGTAGAAGAAAGTGAAATACACGAGACAGGCCAAGTTTTGTTAGAAGCAGCAAACAAAAAACTGGAGAAGGTCATTAACTGGAGAACATGAATGAAATACGGGCAGCACATGTCGTGCCTGTTAGTGTTAAAAGTGTTCAAAAGCAAGAGGAAGCTGAAAACATCCAGAAAAATCTTAATAAAAGATCATCATCTTATATGACTGATTATTTACAGAAGCCAAAGACTTATTAAGTATTCATAGTTTACTGGAAATATTACAGTATATGTACAAAGTTTTAAAATATATTTAACCATAGCAGTTAAAAAAAAAAAAAACAACTTTTACTGCTATTTTACTTAGTTTTCCTTTCATGTTTGCAATAGTTACAAAACTTTGTTTTTGTAACTAATGCACTAGCTCACTTTTCTCACCTTTTCAGAGGGAAAATGGCACTCTGAGGCCTGATATCTTCAAAATATCAGGCATCTTATTAGCTAATTCTCATTTAAAAATAAATTACAGTAAAACCTGTATAAACTGGAATCATACTGTACTAAAACTTTTTCACTTGGCTAGCTTCTACTTCAAAGAGATTTTAATATAAAATAGCACATGATTTTAAAGTCTTGCTACAAAAATTTTTTTATTTTATTTTTTTTGTATATATAATCTTTACACTATACCAGATAAATGTCACACAGTTAAATGATTTTACTATAAAAATAAATGTATTTCATAGGTAAGAAGCATTTTATTAAGTCTAATTCAAAGTGATTCTACTAAAGATGAGAGTACCTGAATGCAAGAATTGGAAACTATTATATTTGATTCTAACATTGCTAGGTATTTGAATATAAAACTCAAAAGGATCCTTATGAGCTCACTTGACACTGTACTAGTGGCTGTGATAACTGCTTATATACTTTATATAAGCATTTTACTCTTTCCACCCTTTTTTCATTAGACATCTTAAGAGTATCAACATTTTGTTACTTTGTACTGTACATAACTAAGAAATAAAAATATACTGTAATAAATTCTAAAATCACATGCCGTTTTAAATTTAATTTTGGATGTCTAAGATTATATTTATGTAAAGTAGGCAATTTTTTTTATTTCTCTATGAATTTAACTTTTTTTAAATATGTTCACTGACAAAGAGGTTACATACACACAAATAGAACTGTCCAATTACTGCAGAACTTGACATACAGCTATGTCTTATATAGGTATGCAAATAATTATAGTTTTGGTCCTATTGCATACTACATAATGCCACTGAGTGCCTTAAAATCAATATCATAAAAAGACTCACAGAATGCTTAATATACTAGTTGTTTGGAGATATTCAAACATCAGGCATACCTATAAATGCAGTCAAGGTCATTATGCTCGGTTGACAGAGTTTGAGAAATACTACATCATTGGATGAGAGAAGCAGACTGGCATGTCAAGTTACCCATAATCTGGATTTTTCTGATCTAACTCTAAGGGAATAGATAGTGAAGGCATACATACACATATACAATATGCAAGATCTGGATGTATAGAGAAATCCATCAGGAGAAATGATCATTAGATCATGAGACAACCACAAACAGCTGCTATGGTGTTTTTGTCCACAATCCAGAGACAGATGGAAGTCTTGCTACAGAACTCTTTCCATACTATTGGCAGACATCTAACAGAGGCAAATTTGCATACATAGTGACTGCCATCAACACCTCAAAATTGGCTTCATTTATAGTGGCTCTGTGACAGAAGCATGAACACTATGGACTGGCAGTTTATCATCTTTAGTGATGAATCCCAGTTTTATTTGGAAATGGATGATCACTGTGTTAGGGTATGGAGAACCACTGTGAATACTTCATTCCCACTTTACTGTTGAGTGGCACACTATTTCACTACTTGCATGATGGTCTGGAAAGCCATCTCTTATGACTGTCATACTAGATCCCTAGAAATGGCACAAAGCAGATTGACAGAACAATGGTACTGTATATGTCTGGAAATCCTAAATTTATGTGCTACCTTTCATGGTGTGGCTGCAAACAACCATTTTATTGTGAGATAATGCTTGGCTGTACACAGGTAAGATTTCCCAGGAACATCTTTGTCATATTGTCGTATTTTCTCAGCCTGTCCAGTTTCCATATTTTTTGTCCAATGAGCATTTGTGAGGCCAAATGGGAAGACGGCTTCAGCCATCTACAAGCATGAAAGATCTGAAGCATCAGTTGTAACATCTGTGGGCAAATCTGTTCCAGGATAGCATATGATGCCCTGTATGCCTCCTTGCTAACTAAATAGTAAAATGTATCCATGCAAGAGGAGGTCCTGCAAGATATTAAAGGTTGCTTTAAAATGCACCATTTTTTGCTGTGATATTGTAATCACAGCAAAAAAACAATTTCCTGTGGAACAATAGTGCATTTTAAAGCAACCTTTATTACCATTGTCATATTATGTTTGCATGATACAAAGTTTCATTCAATTTCAATGCTTCCTTCTTGGTATGTAACTTTTAATGAATGTATTTATTTTATGACTTTTATGAATATAACTTTTATGAATGTAAGAATGGTGAATGGTAATTATGTTCTTTATTCTTATGTATGTTAATTTATAATGTGATATAAAATAAAAACAATTTGCAAAATATTTATATTGTTTTTTGCAATGACAATTTTTTTCTTTACTATAATCTCTGAATCAGATGATGTAGACCATAATGATAGATCTAGTAAGATAGTCTTCTTACAGTGCTAATGTGTAACAATTCATATTGAAAATATGAAAGAAAGAATTTCTTAACTGCCTTACAAGAATAGATCAAAAAATGGCTATTGGGGACTACTTTGATGACTTCCAACTATGATCCACCAGTGACCCAGTGGATAAAACCACTAAACATTGATAGTCAGTCCCAGGTTTGCACCTGACCAACAGGCTGAACACATGGAGTTTACTGGGTTTTCATCAAGTGTATTATACCTAAATAGGGACAGTTTCTCATAGAAAATTCTGCCAGGAGGAACCTTCCAACAGATCTACCATATTAGGGCTAAAGCAAAGCTGTGCTAGAAAGCCTGGAACAATCTAGATCAGGGATGGCAAACCTATGGCACAAAAGAAAATTTTGATGGTTTGCACAAAAAATATGAATTAGAATTCAACAATCCATACTTTAAAAATAATTTATGATTTAAATTTATAGTACTGAATATCTACCTATTATATAATATCATTTTGTGGTATGATTGATGCGGTCCTGTGTTCCTGTGGTCATGCGCATTAATTTGCTCCGTCATGAAAACAGACTCCATTGCCAATGAGCCGTTAGTCTGTAATTCCAAGCGTTTGCATGTAGCATTTTAAAACTTTAAATCATTGACACATTAAATATAACTATTTACAAACACTACGATTTTATTTTGAGGTAATTATTGCATTTATACATATATTTTAAATTTACAAGTTTTTAAATTATTTTTTTAGAATTTCTTATTATGGCTAGTTCAATGAAAAAAATCAAAATAATCAGAAACAGGTGGTAGCAGAGAATTTCAAACTTGGTGGACCGATAGGTACGGCATGATTAATAAGGACAGTAAAGCTATTTGCATTTTATGTTCAGGAAAGGTGGTTTGTAGAACATCATCAGTAAAGTGACATTATGAAACCAATCACAAATCTCTTCTCAATCGAAATGAAGAAAAGCAAAATGAGTATATATCACATGTTTTCAAAAAAAAAAAAAAAAATGCCCAAGCTACATCCTTAATGAAATATATTGGAACTCAATCAAACACTACTGCTGCTAGTTATCAAGCTTCAAAAGCTACTGCTCAATACGGGAAAACTTTTAATGAAGGTGACTTTTTAAAGAAGGCTTGGTTGCAATGTGCACTATACTTATTCGAAGATTTCGAAAATAAAGAAAAAATTATCCAAAGAATTAAAGATATACCATTAGCTAGAAATATGGTAAAAGAGAGAATTTTGGGAATGGCAAAAAATGTAAGCTTTCAACAACAAATAGATATAAAATCTTGCAATTTTATTTCCATTTGCCTTGATGAGTCCACCGATATAACAGGTTCAGCTCGTTTAGCAATTTTTGTACGTTATTTTGAACAAAATAACGTTAAAGAAGAATTAATAAGTTTATCAACACTAACAACAACAACAAGAGGAATAGACATTTGTAATGCAGTTATAGATGCATTGGGCAAAAAAGAAATATGTACTTCCAAAATTGTATCAGTAACAGGTGCTCGCAGCATTATTGGACAGGAAAATGGATTTATAAATTTATTTACAAAACCTATTGGACATTCAATTCTTGGTTTCCATTGCATTATTCACCATCAAGCATTATGTGCCAAAACAGGTTTGAAAATTTTGGATTATATTATGAGTTTGGTGACAAAAGTAGTCAATTTTATATCAGCACGGGCTCTAAATAAAAGAAAATTTCAAGAATTGTTAAATGAGGTAAACTCATCATACAATAACTTATTTTTGTACAATAATGTACAGTGGTTAAGCCACAGAAAAGTTTTGCAAAGATTTGTAGATTGTTTGAAGGAAATTAGATTATTTCTAAATAATGAGAATATTATTATACAATACAGTCAATTAATGGATGCAGAATGGCTTGCAAAACTATTTTTTTTTATTGATTTATGTTCTCACTTAAATGAGTTAAATATCAAACTACACGGTGTTAATAAAACAATCATTGTAATGTTTGACTTAAAGTGTTTGAAGTCAAATTACAAGTTTTTAATCGCGACATTCTTTCAAATTCATATAAACATTTTTCGAATACAAAAAATTTTTTTCTGACATGAAAAACCAAACCAAGAGAATCTAACAAAACTTTCAGCAATAATTCAATCCCTGATCCAGGAATTTTCTGCAAGATTTACGTAGTTTAGACAATTTGAAGAAACTTCAAAATTTATTTTATATCCCAATAAAATACCGTTTGATAAATTAAATTTAAAACTCTTTGGCTGGTTAAAGTTGCATGACATAGAAATGCAATTAATTGATTTCCAGTCAAGCTCCATATGAAACCAAAAATTTGCTGATTTAAGAAAAGATTTGGAAGTAATTGAAAATAATCAATTATTGGGTATAAAAAATAAAAGTGCTGAAGATGAAATTCTAACCACATGGAATGCAATTCCTGAAACTTTTGATTGCTTAAAAACATTAGCAAAAGCAATTTTATCAATATTTTCATTGATGTGGGCATGTGAGTCGCTATTTTCTGAAATGAATTTTATAAAAAATAAATTTGGAAATAGGGAAATAGGATGATGGACAAATCAAGCTCTGCATGTGTACTTTTAAAAATAACAAAGTATAATCCAGATATAAAATCCTTAATATGCAGCAACAAAAATCACATTAAAAAACAAATGTTTATGTGTATTTTGTAAAACATTTAAATTACCCTTAATAAANCTTAAAAACATTAGCAAAAGCAATTTTATCAATATTTTCATCGACGTGGGAAAACGAGTCGCTATTTTCTGAAATAAATTTTATAAAAAATAAATTTAGAAATAGGATGACGGACGAATCAAGCTCTGCATGTGTACTTTTAAAAATAACAAAGTATAATCCAGATATAAAATCCTTATTATCTAATATGCAGCAACAAAAATCACATTAAAAAACAAACGTTCATGTGTATTTTGTAAAACATTTAAATTATCCTTAATAAACTGCAACAGATGTGATTTTTAAAATCATACCATATTAATAAAATTGTTTAATAAAATTTTTCTTTCTTTGTTTATTGAATTATAATAATTTTTTTCTCGAGAGTAAAAAAAAAGAAAAAACATAAAATAAATAAAAAAGCAAAAAAGGGAAAAATATAAGAATCATAATTTACGAGACAATTTTAGTGTGACACATTAGTAATTTCATAAAGATTATTTATAAATTTGTGGCACGGACAATGAAAAAAATTCACCATCCCTGATCTAGATGAAACTCTTCACACAACAAATGCTTGAAATATTTGTTTTGATTTCAAAATTTAACAGGGAACCCTTCTTGGCAATAGCACCTTTGTTTTTTTTGACAGAATATAGTAACACAACACAAACTTTTAATTGTCAATATGATGTTCAGACAATATAAGAATAAATTTAAAAATTATGTAATGTAAGAATACAGCTGTTACAAATAAAAATAGCTTGTTAAACAGGTAAAATTACACTTCTGAATGAGAAATTCAGGATCTTATTACAGCTGTAGACCATACCCATAGGAGCAAAAAAAGTCAAAGGAACCATACCTCTATACCAAAGGTCACCAAACTTTTTTCACAGTGGGTCACATAACAAGAGAATGACGAGAACAGGCCACATAACCATTTTGTTCAATACAGTATACTGAACACACTAAAAATAAAGACAACCAACATATTTACCAATACACAAACCCAATGGCTACAGCAACCTCAATTTTTTATTTCACTGATTTTCCTAAATATTATATTACTGTCAGACGCAAAAATCAGACTGGACCAATTTTGGCATTTTTACTTACACTTATTTTAATTTTTTCTACATATAAGTTTATCTACAATCTATGATATTTCCATATAAATAATTATATTTTAGCTCATTTGTGGCACAGTGCAGTGGTGGTGGGCCAGCCAGATCCAACCCGCAGGCTGTAGTTTGACGACCCCTGCTCTATACAACGGTACACTCAGGATTTAATCTCGGGGAGCAGAGTTAAACAGATGAAAAACTTTCTCACGTAAATTCAATAAACTTACCACCTTATGTCACTGCTACTTCATAAGCAGTATAGAAATAGAAGACACAATATAAATAAAAAGAAAGGAATATTAATTAGGAAAATATTTTTATTGATTCTTTACTGTTTCTTTGGAAAGTGCCTGGACCTCTTGGCCCCTCTCTGAGTGTACTGTACCATTCCCTCTACATGTAACCTTTCATGAGATACAGTCCCCCAAAATCTGCTAACTTCCGGGTCGCATCACTCCATTAAGACTATTGCATTTAACTAATTAGTCCATGTGACTATGCTGGCTTTAAGTAGCACACTTCACTGTGGAGTACTTGATGTTATATATAGTTTTAGGGGGTGTGGGAGTGCTTCCACGCATGCCATCCATCTCACCGAAGTGCACGACTACACGCAATTGTGTCGCACATAGTTATGCACTTCATGGAGATGCAAAGCATGGCAATATACAGGTTCATAGTAAAAACTGACATCTGGAGGCAAATATCTTGCAAAGGATTGCATGTACAGGTATGGTTCCATTGACTTTTTTGCTCTTATAGGGAGGTTTATAACTCTGGGATTGAAAATTATTCATTCAGAGTTCACATCCTACCTGCAAAACTTACCTCTGATTTACTGCATCATCTAAGAAAGCTATATTATAGATTTAATGTAAAAATGTACTCAAGATAAAACATTTAAAGATTTCTGGAAGGTTTATACGGTAGAAGTTACCTTGTTTATATATAAATGGCCTAAAGTACTTAAAAATTACTTCCACCAACAGTATTACTATTAAATCTGTAAACTTTGAATCAGTACAACATTTTAAAAGGAACTTAAAAAAATATGCCTTTAAATTACCGCGTCATACATTAATTATAAGATAAATCGATACTTAAATCGTTTAATTACCTTAATATATTTTCCCAATTGCATTCTATAGTTAAATAAGGTCGTTTTTTAATTGACGTAGAACTCATTTCCCCACTTCTACTTTGTTTATAAACAACTGGCATAAGTGTTGCCGGACGATTTAAAAGTCATCTGGCAACACTTAAATCGGTTGTTTATTTATGTAAAAAAAACCAAAAAAATCTATTAATTTTATTAATATTTAAAATTAATAATTAACATTTTCAAAAAGTAATTTAATAAATATAAGAATTTTTATTATCGTTAAATGCCCAAATTTTGTTTTTGATAATACAGTACATTATTAAATTTGAATTTCGCTATTGTGTAGATTCATTTCTTTTCTAAAATTCTTAATTTGTATTTCTGTATGAATTTCAACTTTTTCGATTTTATCTAAAAAATTCTTATCGAATATCATCTTGGCTTTAATTCCTCTGAATTTCAAAACTCCGATACGAGGAAAATTAAAATCGATGTCGCTCCTCTCTCTCAAACAGCGATTCAATCCGTTGATTATCGTTCTATAGACTTGATCCACTTTCACTCGATTGCAACCGCTTTGAATCGCTATTTTATGAAAGTTTAACCTTATTACGGGTAAAGAATCTGCAAAAAAAAAAAGAGCTTAATGAAGACTTTGCCCACTTTTTACAAAAAATTGGCAATTCTGAATACCTTCAACGCGCTTCTTAGTGAAGATAATTCCAAAATTATTAAGCAGTCTTTCGCTTAGAGTTAGGAAAGGTTTAAGAGTAAGAAGTTTCTTCTTTTGAGAGATATCCAAAGGAATATAAATAAAGTTGAAAATTCCGATATTGGGGACAACAACACACTTGAGGGAAAACACATTTGAATTTTAGTAATTCTGATTGATTAATACTAGATATTAAACTTACTTTCTGTTGCATCATTTCATTATATATAAATTTCCCAATTTCATCCCAAATTCTATCAATTTCTGCAAGAAATTTATTATTTATGCAGTTTTCTCCTTATATTATTATTATTGTAATTAATAATACCTTGAACAGTAATAAGTTTATCAATTGGTGATCCTTTCATCCCGGTGCTCCTGATGATGATATCAGGGATGCTGTTACTTACTTCATCCAAGGTATATTTAGATTGTGGAAGAGGACGACAATTACATTTAGTTTTCTCCGCCATTTTCGATGGTCAACAATTAAGTGTTTATAATTGTTAATTTTTTATTAATAAACAGATGAAGATTGTTGTGTTTCATATTCTTTATTCAAAAATATTTTATCATATACATAAAAAAATTATTTTTTATAAAAGATATAAACAAAAAAAATTCAAAATATATAAACTGAGTCAAACCTTAAATTGTTTAATTAAGATCAATAAAAACAAACGTTGCCATAGCTATTATATTAATGCTATAACTTTTAATAGTGTAAAAACAGTTTTAAAATTAAAAAATTATTATAATAAATATATAATTTGGTTAATTACATAGAAATTTCTTTCTTTTTTTTAAATCAACCCAATTAAATAAAAAAAACTCATTACATTGGATGTAATTATATAAATTGAATTATAAATAAATTGGAATGTCATTAAAAATTTACTTGTCAAAAACTCGCATATAATTATCAAATGTAAACATATAAAAACAATTGTAAATTTGCCAATCCACTTGAAGAAATCTGCCATTACTCCGCTGTAAATATTAATTTATTAATGACATTAGCAATACATCTTTGCTCCAGTGCCTCTATGTCTAATTTTTTTTTTTAATGGTTTCCAAATTGTTTTTGTATTCATATTGTGATTACATATTTTATTATATTAAATACATTTTGAATAAATTTTCTAATCTTTAAATATATTAGAAACTATAACTGTAACTTCATGTTGTATAATAAGATATAGTTTATTAAACATAGCATAAATTCAGAAATGGTGTTAGTATCTTAAAATTCATAAGACATTTTGAATGTTTTCCAAATCCCTATTCAAATTAATTGCTTTACTAGTCTCTGCAATGGTTAAAACATAATTGTTATCTCGACTATAGCTTGTGAAACATGTTACCGCTTCACCGATAGACTAATTGTCATATTCTTTTCTGTTCTTTTAAGCAGATCTTCACCCATTTCTCGACTGACTTCTAACCACGTAAATCCGTGATTGAGAGGTACGTCTTCCAGAGCATCCTTGCAGGATACCAGTATACTCAGACATAATCCGTCGTGTTCTTTAGGTGGATCACCATTGTGTTCCACCGACAATACTCCGTGAGGCTTGTGACTTGGTAAATCTGGTCCAAACAGGTACTATAAAATACATTGTAAACTATTACTCTTATTGAATAAAAATTAAATACCTTTTATATTTAATCAAACAAAAGTGTCCATTTCATTATTTTTAATATACAACTAAGGTTTTTTACTGGTAATTTTTCAAATCCAATGTTTTTACCTGAATAAACCTCCTTAGTACAGTGTGAATACTTTTCACTGGGTTTATTTCACATACAGGCAGATGAGCTTGCTGATTTTCTGATACTAAGACATGAATTCTGTTACTGTATAAAAATTATAAATCATTTTAATTTGTATTTTAAATTTTTACATCATTTCTTTGTTTATTCATTACCCAAATATTAGAAATAAGAATTACACGAGGCA
Organism: Centruroides sculpturatus; assembly: GCF_000671375.1. Classification (NCBI taxonomy): domain Eukaryota; kingdom Metazoa; phylum Arthropoda; class Arachnida; order Scorpiones; family Buthidae; genus Centruroides; species Centruroides sculpturatus. The sequence goes on along the minus strand of NW_019384300.1, from coordinate 242,473 downwards.
AATTTGTTAAGAATGAACGTACTTTGTTCTTTTCCTTATAATGATTACTAATCTTAGCAGAAGGCAATTATGTGGACATAAGGCAGGCAAAATGGGATTGTGCCACATTCCATTGAATTTATTTTTGTAATAAGTTCTCGTCTTTTCTATTAGAGGGATAATGTCAAAAGCCCTCAAACTAAGCTGATCAATATCTTTTATCCAACTTGCCTGTAGAGATTCAGCATCTGCTTTGGCAACTGTTTTTAATTCTCCACCTTTTAAAGAGATCAAATATATATATATAATTAGTCTATCATCAAGTAAATAGCACAGACAGCATCTTTAGAATTTTACAAAAAATAAAATTCACACACACTTAAAAATCAATAGGCCCATTTATTATTTAGCATTGGAAATTTTGATATATTTTATGAAGACAGTTAAACAAAAATTATTCTATTATTTTGCAATATTTTATGTTGCTGCTACTTCACTTTATATTATAAACATTTATAAAATGATTACAATAGAACTCTGATTATCCAAACTGATTTGATCTGCAATGATTTGGATAGTCAAAAATTCAGATAAGTAGATTAACATGTAAAGAATAAAATTACAGGATAGTGGCACAGTATTGTATATGTACTGTATTTATTTATTTATTCATAAATGTGTGAGTAGCATCGTACAGATCTGTCACAGCAAACTACTTTCCATGGTAGAAGTGATTTGCAGTATTGTGTCACTATTTTTCTTAACATCCAAAACAGTAGTTACTCCTACACCGTATTTTTCAGCAATATGTTCCCAGACTCTCCTTCTTGCAATGCATTGATGATATCAACTTTTTGTGCCACGATAAGGATATGTTTTCATCAAAGTTTTGTTCACAGAAAATATAAGAGAATTACTGCGTGACATCAGTGGGAGAGAGAGAAAGGAGGACAAATGGTAGTTTGGATAATTGGACATTTAGTTAAATGTCCAATAAGAATTCTGTATTTACAAAGTATTCTGAATCAAAATTATTTTTTCACTGTATAGTACAAATTATTGGGGCATTTTCAGCTCTCAGGGTCCTGGCCCAATTTCTTTGAAAAACACTGTTTTAAAGCTTTGACACCCATTCTTAAATTTTTGTACATCTGAGTACCTCTTGTCAAAAAATTTTTTCCAAACTACCTAACTGCACCACATAGCAACTTGAGTAGAAGAATTCATACAAAATATATAATTTATTAGGAAATATATACATATAAATAATTTGTTAATACAGCATTCTTTCTTAACTCTTTAAACGTGAAACTGGCTTAATCAATTCGAGATGAAATCGACTAAAGGGAAAGTTGTTTGAATGGTTTTACTATACAAGTTCCCCTTGTAGCCTGAGTGGTAAAACCAATTTTGTCTCCAGGTACAGAAAAACGAAATTTTTTGAGGTTAACAGTTAATGATTCGTTGTGTCAGTGGTACAGTACATAGCTGAAAATTGCTACATACCCCATGACGCTCACATAGGTGAATGATATTCCCCTATGTGAGCCTCAACTTACTATGACAATTTTACTCATTATTAACATTTAAAATTTTGTATAAAACTGTCCTACCCTCATAATTAAGCTTTTTTCCACTTTATAATAATTGAAAATATGATATTTTATTATTAAAAACTTTTTATAACAGATGGTGCCACACATGCAGTTTTAAAAGTTGCCAAGAAAGTTAAGAAACTCATTGATGGACTTTTATTTTAAAGTAATAAATAAATCCTAGATATTAACTGAACATTTCTACTATGTTTTCAGTGGAAGAAATAAATATTGGTTAACTTTTTACTCATTGTACTGTGTAAAACTTCCAAAAAGATATTTTATAGATGTTTTTGGAATATTAATGTATTCTAAAATTTTATATTCTTTATATTTTTATATATATTTTAATATCAAAATTACATAGAAATTTCTTTCTTTTTTTTAAATCAATAAAAAGATATGAATAAAACTAAGTTAATATTTACCTGTTATGTCACCAGTTAATGTAAAACGATACCATTGTCCACCAGAACATTCTACACTAAGAAGAGTGGTTGGTTCAAATTGAAGCCCAGTTTCTTCCAATAATTCCCTTTTTGCTGCATCCTAAAACATTTTACCAAATTGAAAATTAAAATTATATGTAATCTTTAATTCTTATTGTTTTTGTATATATTTTAGATCTATTACAAATACTGTATAAAGATTTGATAGATGATTATTTGAATTATATACATTGTTTGTTAAAGTGAGTTTAAAATATGAAATTGGAAGCATAAACAAAAAATAAAAATAATCCTCCAACCAAAATGACTCAAAAGTTACAGGAAGTTGTGATTGCAAGTAATTCAAAATTCATTTGGATTTAAGTATGAAAATCTCATGAAAATTGAGAAATATTTATGCATAAAATATAAGCATATGTAGAAGCTTATAACATAATAAAAACTAATGTCTGAAAGTCAGAAAAACAAATAATAAGCATTCTTTCCTTATACAATACATAGTTATTCTAAAGCCTAAATTTCTGCTCTTAAAAATATCTTGTTCACAACTAAGTCTGCTACACTTTTCTTTCTTCTGTGCAAATGAAATAAACTAAACAGCACTTCAAACATTCAACTGTATAGTAATTCTCTGCTGATGTTAAAATTCCATCAAACTTTTTATTGTGATCTAGTACAATGTTATGATGCTATGTATTCTGTCTTATAAAATAAACCCAACATGATTTGTTTTATTGTAACTGTATTAGTTCCAGTTTTTGGTTTATATGTAAATTCTATAGATAAAACACCTTATAATTTCAGCAAAATAAATAATTTAATTGAATGAACTTAATGGTCATCTTCAGGTCACCTATCAAGATATATATTTTTGATAGATGACCTGAATATTCCAGGAATCAAATATGATAAAGAGTTACTTGCGATTATTAAATTGTATTGTAAAAAAGTACACAAGGGGACTAGAATGAATTAGAATTGAATGTTTATAATAATTATATTTTTCTTTTAAAGCTTATTTTTATAAGGCCCATTATTTAAACTCAAATACTAATTATTTTGTCAAATGTATGATTTAAAAGTTTTGTTGTATTGTTTAATAAGAGAATTTGTATTAATCTTATAATTCATATTATAATTTGGGTCAAAATGAGACTTGAGAACATATTTTTCTGTTTTTTAATTAAAAACCTGACATCTAAGAATAATTGCTGATTCCATAAGCATGGGAATATATGATGAGGCAGGTTATGTAAAGATTTTATTTTCATTCCAGTAATGCAGATAGAAAAATGCTTAAATATTAAGCAGCTCTTTTATAACATCTTATCTGAACATTTTTCTGTAGAATAATGAAATACAGAAATCTTTCATATTACTTTAATTATTTTGCTTTAAAAATTTTGTAAGTAAGTACGTTAAAAATTCTCTCATAAATTTATTTAAATTATCTTCATGTAAAATTAATATATTAAATAATATAAAATAATTTTTTCACATGTTTTTTTTCAATTCAAATCCCATTAAAACTTTGATGTTATAATTATTTGCATATTTTTTTCTTCTTTTTATATTGTTTACTTGGACCTCGTTTATAAATAGGACTTATTATACTGATGTAATTTCTGATTAGCAAAGAGAGGAAGTTATAGTCAAAAAGTAAAACAAAATATCTATGTTTTCAACTTAATTATCTCAAATATTGTTGGGTGTAATATCATTGTTTTAAAAGTTTACACAATTGTTATACAATATTGTAAATCTACTGAAGAGGAGTATACAGGTCCAAATGTACAGGAGTGTACAGGTGAAAATAAAGATTTTTTATTTTACCTTTTGACTAAGATTTCCTTTTTGATAATCAGAAACCACACCAGTATAATAAGTTCTATTTATAAATAAGGACCAAGTAGACAATATAAAAAGAAAGAAAAAAAAAACAATAAGGACATACGCACAAAAAGAATTGAATGTTAATCATTTAACACATTTTACTAGAAAATTCGTACTTACAACAATATTCTCTCCTACTTCCATTCTTCCAGCTGGTAAATACCATTCTCCAGCACATGAACTCTTTGCTTCTTGCATCATCAAGACTTCATCATCCTCATTTATTAAAACAACAGCAACAATATAAGCCACTGACTTTTTCACAATGGGTCTGTAATCAGATGATACCAAAGGTTCGACATTCTTGGATACTGTAATTAATAAAAAGAAAAAATAAATTTTAAACATAAGAATACTAATATACCGTATGTGTAAAATGTATATCGTACAGGAAATAAAGTTGTGTAATTTCTCCATACCCCGAGGGTGATCGCCTATTAGTATTTGTATGTTAAAAAGAATTATTGCAAATTAGATAAACAGTAATGCAAACATGTATTTAGTACATACAGAATGCAATACAATTGCCATTGTAATTTGCATATGACACGAACATTTCTCAGTTGGATCCAATTAATATGGTGACATGGCTGTTTTAAGCACTTCTGATCCAGTTTCTTTAGAGTCAATATAAAGATGTTTGAGAGGAAAAGTGAATATTAAAGTAGCTCTAAAATAGAGACACAACTAAGAAAAGTTTGCACATCTCTGAATTAAAAAAATAAATTTCCAAGAGAAAAATTTTGAATGATTTTAAAATAAAAAATATAACATTCTTCATTTAAAATTTTTGCCAAATAATTGTGATTTTATAGAAGGAATTTATAATTTAAAAAAATTATCACAAAACTTATTTAATTTTTAATTAAGTAAAGTAATTGATTCTGGTTATTTTGGAATCATGTTTCAAATCTTTAATTCATTTTTTAAAAATGCAATGTAGCATAGACAAAAACACTTGATCATTCAATATACTTTATTAAATTATCTCTTATATCAGTAAAGACTCATTTAGTACACTTATTGCTCATCATCAGTTGATTCTGTAAGGTGATGTACAAGATCTTAAAGCATAACTTTAAAGAGGCAATAATTGCTGAAAACATATCTTGATCAGTGTAAGAGATAATTGAATAAAGGATGTTGAATGGTCAAGTGTTTCATTTACACTATATTGTATTTTAAAAATGAAGAAATCAATTTTCATTTAAATTCTTTTAATACATACAGTTCTGACTTATGCATATCACTACTAAGACTGCAATTTCACTAGAATTGCTTTACAAATTTTAAGAAGAAAATTAAGTTTAACAGACCATTATTTAAACTAAATAAATCTGTAATCTAACACTTTCAAATGTTAGATTACTGGATTACACATCATCTTATACACCTTACAAAATTTAATTTACTTTTATGATAAAGTAGATCATCATTTATTTAATATAATAATTTTCTAGTTAACGTCTTCTGAATGAAAATTCAGAAGACTAACAGTGTAATCTGTATTTAAATTTTAATGAGTATCACTGAAGCTGTGAGGTTCCTCTTGAAAATAATACAAGATATGCAACTCTTCAAGCAAGCTTTAAGTTTGATGGAAGATGGAGTTGCATTTCCCAAGTTTCTAAAAAATATATGCAATTTCATAAATATTCTATTTGATTGTTTATTATTAAAATCTTATATAAAGATCAGATATAATTATATACTAGGATTTACAAATTTTCAAATGATTAAAGTATCATTTACATTTTCACTTCTTCCAAAAACTGGTTTTATGTAATGAAAATACACAAAATATACTCAAAACCAGTAAAATTAATAATATAAACATTTTTGTTCATTACCTATGATCATCTTCATGTATGTAGTAATGAATACTGAACAGAACTTTATATTTAAATGTGTTTGATTGCTTAAATGTTTGAAGTCGTTCTAACCACACACATGCACATTGGTACAATGTTACCAATCTAACATAGATATTTAATACCAATGTGCATGTGTACAATTCAAACTACTTCAAACCTTTAATTTTAAACATGTTTGATTGCTTAAAGTTGTTCTGTTCAGTATTCGTTACTATATACCTGATAATGTAACTAACCGAATAATTATTTCAAATACCAAATAAACAGCCAGATTATTTCTTAGACTATAACATTTAATCTAGTTAAATATTATTATATTTAACCATGTATATACATAAATAAACATCATGAAACCCGATAAATTTGTAAAGCCAAACCACCACTGGATTACATTGGGCTACTTTTCCAAAATTATACTTAATTAAAATTACTAAATAATTTATCACTAGAAGAAGGCATTAGGTACCATCTCTTATTAAATTTAATAATTATAATTAAATTAATATTTATTAACCAGATATAGCAAGCAGCCCAGAAGCCTGCGTCATGCCAAATTATTTAGATTAGTATGCAATTTGACAGGAGGTAGTATTTAGCATTAAAGAATCTGGCTGTTTGGTGTTTGAAATAATTTGTATTAACCTTTTTAACCTAGAAATAATATTTATTAAAAAAATGTTTATAAACATACATAAATGATCTTGTCTGATTTCTGTGTAAGATTTTTTAATAAAAAAAATTATTATAATACAGTAGAGTCTTGAAAATTCGGCCTAATGTGAACCGAAGGGTGGCCGAGTTTGTGAAAATGCCGGGTTATCGGGAATGGGGTTAAAAAAAAAAAAGCATGAGTGTTTCCTCAGAAAATACTGTACTGTACTTGTATGTATTGTTTACTTGAGAATACAACAGAGAATAAATTGCCCAAATACCCTCAAACATAGGAAAAGTACATCCTTTATGAAGGCATAGAGCCTTTACTACATGAAAATGAAAATTAATGAATACACTGTGTACAGTAATTTACCTGATAAGACAAACCTCAGAAAAATACTTTATGAGGCATAAAGCTGTCTATAATGAAAATTAATTAACTAAGGATTTTTTTGCCCTGCCAGGGTGTGGCCGAGTTATCCGCACTGCCGGGTTATCGAGTGCCGAGTTTTCAAGAGACTACTGTATTTATAGAACAATATGTTTCCTTACTTCCTTTCAACAGAGTTTAGCAATAACTATTCCACTTATTTACATAAGAAAATTTCAATGACTTCATTTAATAATTTAAGATTACTCTATCAACATTAAAAAAATCAGAATGAGATACCCTTTAAAAACAGTTTTTAATTTTTATGTCAATTTTACAGATGATATTTTAATGTTTATTTTACAAAGAAACTTTGGCAAATATCTGACATCACAGGAACTTTAAACAATTTGCATAAGTATAGGCAAAGAACCTATAAAGAAAAGTTGACTCTGCTAAAGCTAATTGTATTCTGGTGATTGTAAATGATGTTCAGAAGACTTCAAAAATATATAATGTATATATATATTTTTTCATTCAGTCTTCAATGTTGTATTTTGAAATGTTAGATTGCTATCTGTACTTTAATTAATAAATTTTGAAACTTAATTTTCTTCTAAAACATAGATTATAAACATTTTAAGTAGAGTTTATCAATAAAACATAAAATAACCCATTGTTTTCAATTTTGAACACAATATATCCATGATCAAAAACATTAAACATATTAAATTAAATGTTAAAACAACATTCAGATTTTAAATCTATTAAAATAAATATTTTTAGATGAATATTTTAGACTGTAATCATGAAAACGTGAATAAATTTAAAGTAAACAAAACATTTAAACAAATTGTCAAATTCAACTTTTAAAAATGCTTTTAAATAGAAATTTAAAAATCAATATATAAATATTAACAGAAACATGAAAATCTAAAAATGCTTAAAAGTTAAATCTAAAAAATGTTTAATTTTTAGGTTAGATTTCGTCTTTCTTGCCATTTTTATGCTGACAAACTTTTCTGGGTGTCTGACATTATATTATCATTAGATTTCTTATAAATTCATATTCTATCTAGAAATTTTCTTGATATTCTATCTTAGATATACAACAAGAAAATACAACCACTTAAAACCAGGTATATGTTAATAAACACTGTACATATAAATTGGTTATATCCAGCAAGAAGAAACTACAAGAAAGCAAATGTTTTCATCTGTGTTTAATGGGCATTGTCAGGCTAATCGACTTTTGAGTTTGAATGCAACTGTTAAAACGAACAGTTTGAACCAAAAAGTTACTAAAAATAAAAGATTGCCATTCAATGTTAAAGATGGATGACATGAAAGAGAAGAGGATTATAAGATTAAACTTTGTATATGACTTCCATGCAGGAGGGAAGAAGTCTACATCTCTAAAGTTGATAGCAGTATTTTTTCTTGCAGCTTTGTAAATTTCTGATTGTTCTAACTATGTAAACCATTCTTTGTGGGAGGTGTTATGTAACTTTTTGGTTTGAACCATTTGTTTTAACATCTGCATTCAAACTGCTAAAGTCAGTTAGCCTGATGATGCCTATTAAACATAGATAAAATGTTTGTTTCTTGTAGTTTCTTTCTGTTGGATATTGGCTATGTGTGCAGTGTTTAATAATAAGAAAAATATCATTTTTAAGTCAATTGTTCCTATTAAATGATTCTTATAAATGAATACACATTTGTAAGAACAAATGTGAATTTGAATACATATAACAGAATATAAACATGTTTATAATATTCTGTTATATTTGAAATGACAAGATCCATTATTATACATTAGTTCAAAAAAGACACAAGTCAAAACTGTCATCTTTGAAGTGTGATTCTTAAAAAATTTTATCTTTCTATAATTATACTGGATAAATAATTATAATACACAGCAACATTAAAACCAATATCATTGATTATTGCAATTAATATTCCAATAAATTTTTGATTTTCTCATCAGATGAAATTACCTATTAAATTTCTAATGATAATCAATATTAGGCTTTCTTCCAAAAGATTCCTGGAAAAAAGCCTAATATTGATTACTTAGTTAATAAGCAAAGTTAATTTTCAGGATATATAAATCTCTTAACAGAAATTACTAGAATATTAATAATAATTTAATCTACTTTTATATAATTTGCCAACATTGCTTAATCACAAAAGAAAATACTGATTTAACCAGTAATATTTTTGTTTCTTCACGGATTGTTCATCTACTTTGAAATGTCTTAAGCTCCAGGATTCTGTTTGAATCTTGTTCAATTCTTGTACTCAATGGTGGCTCCACAAATTTGGTATTTGCCTATTGCCAAATAATTGCCTATACTTCCCCTTTTATTTGCCACAAAGTACCAACAAGAAGTGAAAAATGGTAAATTCCAAATATTAATCGCAAGTAAATTGTCCACACTACTTGGGATTGGCCAAATAATTGCTCAACAATCAGAAAATACTGAATGTGTGGAGCCACTTTTAGATAATAAAGTGAAGGTAACTGTACAGTTTTGAGAGTTTGAATGTTTTTCTTCATATATTAATTAATAATACGTTGCCCTGTATTATTACGTCCATTTAGAATTTCAAAATTTGAACAACAAAATGCTAGAACTACGAACAATTGTCATAATGACGAGAGATGATAAATACAGTCACATACACCTTCTCTTATGTAACATCTTCAAATCACTTAAGAAGGTGATTTAAAGGTGTTAATCAAGATAAACCTGTTATTTACACTTCACTTAATGATGATAATGCCTGCATTATTTACAGATTCAATTTTACACATTGAATGTGGAAGAAAGATTTACAGAAATGAAAGTAATGAATGATTAAAATGGAATTTTATAAAGAATTTAACGTTAGGGAAAGTTTTCACGTGTGAAATTACATTCGATTAAATGCACGAATGAAGAAGAAACTTACTTAAATCCTCTATTTGTTCCGCCAAAGTATAGTCTACAGGTTGATCGGTTTCTAAGGCAACACCATTTATGATATTATCGAGATGACATTCAATTTTATCCATTTTCTTGAATATTATCGACGTAAGTTCATCACTTCCTTCGCAAACCTTAACTTATTGACGAATGTAATTAGAATTCTTTCAAAGATGACTGCTCACGGCAGGAATTTTCGCCTCGAGGTGTTTACTAGCAACCTTTTTCTACAAATGACTCATTATTAATAATAAAACTGCATTTAAGACACCGTAAAAATTCTTAAAATAACTCGAAAATCCCACGTGTCAAGTAATTCGTAAAAAAAAATAATCAATTACACACATATGTTAATTGTCAAATATGTCTTTATTGGACGTCGTTCGTTCGAAATATACAATATAACCAATCACGTGTTATTACGCAACGCAATTATGTACATTTTGACAGGTTTGTTATTTTAATGCGTACTTCCACTACCAGATGACGCGACGATTGGCGTGCGAATTCGAAAAAAGTTTTTTTTATGTATTATATGAAAAAAGTAATTGTAAAAATAATAACTATTTTATAAATTTAATTTTAAATTATATTAATTAATATTACGGCGAGGGAAATATAAATTCGTTAAAATTAAGGGCGTTGTTTCGGATGGAAAAAATTTATTGGGGCTCTGTTTGAGCGGAAGGTTCAAAACAAGATGGCGGAGAATGGTAAGTTATCGATCTATTCAGCTGTTGCAAATTTTGTCATAAATGTCACAAAAATAAACAAATCTAACGGTTTTGTTGACGTGTTAAGTCGTAATAACGTCTAGAATATGTTTATGATAGAAAATTCATTCGGGAAATTACTAGAGTTTATATTTCCTTTCCAATAGATTAGAGTCGTGTTTTCTTGTAAAATCCTGGTTTAATTCAGTTTATTTTAACTGTTTAAGCTATTTAATAAGTCAAGAAACAGCTTTGACTTATGTAAATCGAGAATTTAATCGTATATATAATAAGATCTAATTACTGTCATAAGAATCACACAGTATGAATTTTTTATATAAATAATTGCAAATGTTGGGTTGGAGTTACTTTTAGTTAATTTGTGTGTATAGACAAATGACCTAAAAGTGACTTCTACTAGTTATTATTATACACACTTTCTGTATTAATTTTGAAAATATGCTGAATGTAAAAACATTATTTAAAAAAATTACAATATAAATATTGTTAAAAATTGCAAAATCATATTATAAACTATTAAAATTCACAATGTGTTCGAAGCTTGTTGTCGTATTCTGTTGCACTTAAATCTTGCAACTGGACAGACAAATAACCAATTTTCTGTCGAGTTGCAGACAAATATGCTACACTAACCTTATAATGCTTTACAGTTATTTTGAAATGTAACACAAATGCAAACTGCAAAGCATTATAAGGTTAATGGAATATATTTATAATTAAAGCTTTGTTTATTGGCTGGATTTTATTTCTGTAAAGTTTTTTTGCCAAACTTTAAAAATAAAATTCAAATTTAATTTATATATATGTATACAGTAATATTTTGTAAATGAATAAAATATAGATTAATAATTTTTTTTATTACGGGTTTATTGCATCAATTTGTATAATACGCAGCAAAAATAAATTTTTGTTTTTTTGTTGCGTATTATAAAATTAATATACAAATAAAAAATTTCTATTTGCATTTTGTGTTTTTTAGTTATAACCTGTCTTCAGTTAGCATTCTTTATTGAGGGTTTTAAATAAATAAATAAATTAATTTATATAGTTTTGATTAAAATGGACTGCAATTTTGATCTATAAATTTCTGCTGGTGTCCATCTGTTTGTCTGTCCGTCCTTCCTTAATCTTGAGAACAGAGATGATTATTTCAATTCAAAAATTTTTTCCTGGAATGGAGTTAGTTAGATGATCAACATGACTTCATTGTTAACAGGAAAAGCATGATGTGCAGGGGAAGACAATACTAAAATTGAGAGCATTGTGTGAAAAGTTGCAGTCCAGCATTGCCACAATGTCACAATAAGTAATTGCTTGTTTACATTAAAAATACAAGGAATAAATTAAAATGTCTTCATATCTCCATGAAGTCTATTCAACAGGAATGAAGTCTTCCTTTACAGAGATGATCTTTTATTAGTTTTATTTTCAATATAAATTTATAGGAAATTATTTAATAATACTAATAATAAATATAAAAATCTATTAGAAAATTTGAATTTGATTTAAATAATCATAAATGATTAGTGCAGTGGATAAAAATCAACACGTATACTAAGGAATAGTTTAAAAAATTTTTATACTGTGACTATAATTTATTTAATAAGAATTATTTTAAATATTATATAACTTCGTTATTAATTAGTTAAATATATAAGTAACATTTTTAGCAGAAATAAAACCTTATTTTATTTAAAATACATAAAAAGTATTTAAAATAAAATACAGTGGTCGTCGCTTATTGTGATCACATTTTTCAAGACTTTTTTAATAACAATATCTGGCAACTGCTATCTTGCAAGGCAGCCAAGTTTACAGGGGTATGCATTTACAGCAGGGGTGGTCAATCAGTAGATTGTAATTGACAGGTTAATCTCAAAAAAATTTTCAATTGATCACCACAGTATTTTCTATCTACAGTTTTGTATAACACTTATAAATTTATTAAATTAAAAAAATCATATTAATATACTTTCAATATTAAATCATGAATGAGAGAAAACACGAATACTTAATTCTACTGTACTGTACATACAGCAGTAGGTTACAGATGTTACTACTATAAACTTACATTATGTAGTGATGTCATTTGTGTCTATCAGTAGATTGTGACTAGTTTTAATATAATGAAAGTCAATTACAATAACAAATAGTTGACCACCTTTACAATAGAATAGCACGTAAAGCTATACTTGTAAAACTAAATAAAAGTAAAAAAAATAAATTTATAGTGTTATTTAATAAATAAAAATAGATACAACATTACAATGTTAACTCCAAGATTTATTTATTTATTTTAAGGTTTTTGATGTTATAAAAATATTTTATTCAGGAGTAACGGTTATAGAACAATGGTTTCGAACTAATGATATATCAACTGGCATAGAACACTTTTTAATAAATTATAATCAGTGCCATATTTAAAAAAAAGCAAATATAATTATTAAATAATACTTCCAGAAAAATAATAAGTAATGTTTTTGAAAAATCATTCTAAATTAATCCTAATTTGTCAGTTATAAAAATAAATGTTTAATCTGATTGTATGGATGATGTGTACGATGATATGATAGATGTAGGTGTGTGTAGTTGAGTAGATATATAATGATTATATATATTACCATATATGATGATTATAAATTTTATATATATATATACAGTAGAGCATTGATTATCTGAATCAATTGGGGACTGGGGTTGTTCGGAAAATTGATTTTTTGGACAACCGATTATGTACAAAAAAATACATTATTAATATAGTATATTAATATATCCCAATAATAGTATACGTTTAAATTTTTCTCCATTGTGTGTCGCTTCACATTGAATTTTCTTCGATGTTAAGCCTAACAAAAATTTCTATAATAATAATTGTGACTATTGTATCATTAAACATTATTTCTTTATTTTGTACAAATAAAATAAATATATTGAAAAATATAAAAACAAAAAAAATTATACTTTAGAAGTTAATCTAATATCAAAAATGTTCGTTTCAGCATGACACAGTCTGACCGGAATGCTTTTGGTTAACCAACGTTTTGGTTGATCAGCATTCGGATAATCGATGCTGTACTGTATCTGATAACAATAAGCAGAAGGTTAATTACAATAACTGGCAGGATTATATAAAACTGGTTTGGGAAAATGGGTTTGATTACATTAAGTGGCTGATATTAACCTACAATCACTGTACATATAATTAACAAAAAATTAAGTGCAAGTTTTATGTTCAAGATACATGTAAATGAGTAATTTTTTAATGAGAAAATTACTGAAATTATTTTGTAAAAAATGCACAGTGTTTGTTTTTTTTTTTTCATTATTTTTTTATTTTTAAAGATAAAATTCAATAATTCACTGCTAATTTCGAAAAACCCTGTACTGTTTTGCCAAGGAATATGAATAGAAAGATGCAGAATATCGATGAAAGAGTTTTGAATGATTTCTAATGCAGATTCTGAAAAATTTACTGATAATCAATGTAAAATGCATAGTAAATGTAACTTCCATATGTAAAATTCATTTAAAAAATATTTTTTTTTAATAAATGATAAAAAAAATAACTTGAAATCTGAAATAAACACTATAGAAAAAATCATTTAATAAATGATATTTTTGTATATTTTCTCTACGAATTTTATATATTTTCATTATTCAATCAAATTACATTAATGTATTAATATCATGACTGAATTTTTATTATGGAAAAATGCCAAGAAAATGTAGCAATAATTTTACGTTTAAATTTACATACAAATTTAAAAAATATGTAAAATTATAGTTTTAGATAAATTTAAGTATTTAGAGTTGGTATAGCAACTTATTGATATTTTCAAGAGGCAAAGTTTCTGATAAATGCATTACGAAACGTTGTTCCAATGAGGTAAATTAAATTACTAAATGTAATTTTTTAAAAATATCTTTTGTAATTTAAAAAAATTGTTAAAGTATTAAGTAAAACTAAATATTTTCTATTAGTTCTTAAATTGCTATATTTATTATATTGATTTAAACAAGTTATCACTTCTATAATATTAGGAAGTTTCTGACTGCTATGATAGATTATAAAGCAAAATAGAATGTAGATTTTTCATGACCAGTATTGGGTGTGGCATGTTTAAAAATGAATGACACTTCACTATAAATAACTTTTAATTCAGATTTTTATGTAATTTTGGTGTTACTTAATGTTTTTTTTTTTTCTTAATTCTCAATGTTAAGTAGGAATTTAATATTGTAAATATGCATTATTCATTAGCTTAAAATTTTTAACTTTCATGTCTCTGTATATAATGTTTTGAAAACTAATACCTATAAAAAGTAAGTGATAAATGTATTTTTGTGTAATATGATATTAAATTTATGGAAGAATATTTAACGGAATAAATGCTATAAATATGGGAATGTATTCTAGAATTTTATAGCTGTATTTCCTTGATTTTTCTGTTTCCTTGTTAAAAAAAGTGGAAAGCAGCCAAACTTCATGATGAATAACTTAAAATGGTCATTAAATTCATATATCTCCATTATATTTTAATAGGAGATTGATTGATTGGAATGATTTTTTTATTTTTATTTTTTACTTTTTTGGCATTGAATCTACAAAAGTTATGCTGATCGAGTCAAAAGATAGGAAAAAAAAAAATGAACATTTACAAACGAAAATCTGGATGCTATGACAATAAGTGGTAAGAATTTTAGATAATACTATAATAAATAAGTACAAAGAAAAGATAAAAACATATTCACATGATAGTTCAAAACTTAGTTAACCAAATATAAAATATATATTTAGTTAACTAATTTTTGGTCCAACCAGTATTCGATTAGTACCAGATGCTGTTCTTTCATAATGTATACTCCCAATTATCCAGACTAATCATATTAGTGGAGCATGGATAATCCACAAGTCNAGTAAATTCATTTTATTTACCTATCAGTAAATAAAATGGATTTTAATTTTGTTGCACTTGTAATTTTAAGAGTTTTTTTTAATCATGAATATTAGTGTTCATTGTATTAAATATTTTGACTCATAAATTGGGAAGAGGGATAAAATAAACCAACTCATTGTATTTAATTTCTGTCATACCATATTCATAAACCTCTATATAAATTTTACGGCAGTGATAAGGTATTTTATGCATTAGTAGAAGTAAATAAAATGATGTAAAAGTGATAAAATGATATAGTAAATAAATTGTAAATTTAATAAGGTTTATTAGGAAAGTTTTTTATAGTATTCGATTAGTACCAGATGCTGTTCTTTCATAATGTATACTCCCAATTATCCAGACTAATCATATTAGTGGAGCATGGATAATCCACAAGTCTGTTTTAATTAAAGCTGATTAATTTTTCTTTTATTTAGTTTTAATTTAATATAATAGTTCATTTTGAGAGTGATATAAGCTATAGATGTGATCACAGTTGAATAAAACTCTCTAAATTTTCTGTTTACATCAAAACATTTATTAAACTAGTGCCTCACAATTTCTTGTATTATTAAACGAGAATGACAGATTTCCAGATATATATTATCGTAAAATGTCATTAAGTTTGCAATATTAATGATTTATTGATAAGGAAATGATTCAAAATACTTTTTCAAACAATTTTATAACTTATTTAATGGAAAAAAATACAGTAGGCTTATACACGTAAGTGAAGCCTTATTGTTCAAAGTCAACTGCACTTACTACACCAGTTAACTTATTCCTTGAAGTTCTGGAAGTAGTTCTGATGCTCAATATAACATTTTAAATAGCAAGAGTTAATTAACAACAAAGAATTTTTTTATTTTAATGTTAATATTTGTATTTCTGAAATAAATTTTTATTGAGAAGTAAGCACTAACAGATAATCCACTTGTGGATAATTGAGATTATACTGTGTTGTTTAAAAGTATGTGCTTTGATTTTATGTAATTGAATAGATTTATTTAACTTAGAATATTTTGTCTACTAGAATAAAATGTTTTCGTAATAGGAAATTTATCTGAAGTGGAATTTTTGTAGGTTTTTGAATTGTTAATACTATCTTTTACACTTTAAAAAGTAAATTAATAATAGCCTAATAATAATTTCAATAAGGACTTTTTCATAGATAAAGGCTTTTTACAATTATTTTGAGAAATAAAGTATTTAATTTGGCCAAGATAATAAAGCAGCAGAGGTGTTAATCTGTCTCTCTGAGCGAGTTAAGTTTGAATCTGGATCGAATTTTTATTCATAAGTAAAATTATTCAGATATGTTTGATCCCATTTCTTAACACCAGTCTGGTGACAGCCAGATGACTGAGTGGTTGAGGTGGACAGCCTATCACTCTAGGAACTCAGGATTGAATCCATATTGGTCAAAAAGCTTAGGAATTTTTTAAGTGTGGTCTGTCCAGATATGTTGGGCCCTGTTCTTTACCACCCAGCTGAACCTGTAATGGGCTTGTTAAGGGAAAAAACATAACAGTCTGGCTGAATCTATAATGGGTAATGCTAGATGGTTGAGAAGATGAGTGTTAGCCTGCTAGTCTATGGATCCTGGTTGAGTTTTTGTCAGGAGTTTTAGTGGATGGTCTGTCCTGTGTATGTAAAGCCCTGTTCCTCACTATACAGCCACTTCCATTGTGAACTTTGCCAAACCCAAAATGGGCATTATTAAAATGGCTCTTCTAATGCCTTCAGGGTGAAGAATCGAAAATGGTAAAAAAAATCTCATAATTATTGGAAATGATGGCCAATTTAGTATTTTCCAGAAGGAAACATTAAAAATATATTTTACATATTGAAAATGAATGTGATAAATATCAACAAAAATATAAATTTAACATTGTTCAGTTGAAATAAATTTTCTAACTTGTCTTTTTGATTTGTAAATTTTCCATCCAATGGAGATTATTATTATTAAACAAAAAATTAATTGTCTTTAATTAATTTTTTGTTTAATAATAATANAAGTATGAGTGTTTCCTCAGAAAATACTGTACTGTACTTGTATGTATTGTTTACTTGAGAATACAACAGAGAATAAATTGCCCAAATACCCTCAAACATAGGAAAAGTACATCCTTTATGAAGGCATAGAGCCTTTACTACATGAAAATGAAAATTAATGAATACACTGTGTACAGTAATTTACCTGATAAGACAAACCTCAGAAAAATACTTTATGAGGCATAAAGCTGTCTATAATGAAAATTAATTAACTAAGGATTTTTTTGCCCTGCCAGGGTGTGGCCGAGTTATCCGCACTGCCGGGTTATCGAGTGCCGAGTTTTCAAGAGACTACTGTATTTATAGAACAATATGTTTCCTTACTTCCTTTCAACAGAGTTTAGCAATAACTATTCCACTTATTTACATAAGAAAATTTCAATGACTTCATTTAATAATTTAAGATTACTCTATCAACATTAAAAAAATCAGAATGAGATACCCTTTAAAAACAGTTTTTAATTTTTATGTCAATTTTACAGATGATATTTTAATGTTTATTTTACAAAGAAACTTTGGCAAATATCTGACATCACAGGAACTTTAAACAATTTGCATAAGTATAGGCAAAGAACCTATAAAGAAAAGTTGACTCTGCTAAAGCTAATTGTATTCTGGTGATTGTAAATGATGTTCAGAAGACTTCAAAAATATATAATGTATATATATATTTTTTCATTCAGTCTTCAATGTTGTATTTTGAAATGTTAGATTGCTATCTGTACTTTAATTAATAAATTTTGAAACTTAATTTTCTTCTAAAACATAGATTATAAACATTTTAAGTAGAGTTTATCAATAAAACATAAAATAACCCATTGTTTTCAATTTTGAACACAATATATCCATGATCAAAAACATTAAACATATTAAATTAAATGTTAAAACAACATTCAGATTTTAAATCTATTAAAATAAATATTTTTAGATGAATATTTTAGACTGTAATCATGAAAACGTGAATAAATTTAAAGTAAACAAAACATTTAAACAAATTGTCAAATTCAACTTTTAAAAATGCTTTTAAATAGAAATTTAAAAATCAATATATAAATATTAACAGAAACATGAAAATCTAAAAATGCTTAAAAGTTAAATCTAAAAAATGTTTAATTTTTAGGTTAGATTTCGTCTTTCTTGCCATTTTTATGCTGACAAACTTTTCTGGGTGTCTGACATTATATTATCATTAGATTTCTTATAAATTCATATTCTATCTAGAAATTTTCTTGATATTCTATCTTAGATATACAACAAGAAAATACAACCACTTAAAACCAGGTATATGTTAATAAACACTGTACATATAAATTGGTTATATCCAGCAAGAAGAAACTACAAGAAAGCAAATGTTTTCATCTGTGTTTAATGGGCATTGTCAGGCTAATCGACTTTTGAGTTTGAATGCAACTGTTAAAACGAACAGTTTGAACCAAAAAGTTACTAAAAATAAAAGATTGCCATTCAATGTTAAAGATGGATGACATGAAAGAGAAGAGGATTATAAGATTAAACTTTGTATATGACTTCCATGCAGGAGGGAAGAAGTCTACATCTCTAAAGTTGATAGCAGTATTTTTTCTTGCAGCTTTGTAAATTTCTGATTGTTCTAACTATGTAAACCATTCTTTGTGGGAGGTGTTATGTAACTTTTTGGTTTGAACCATTTGTTTTAACATCTGCATTCAAACTGCTAAAGTCAGTTAGCCTGATGATGCCTATTAAACATAGATAAAATGTTTGTTTCTTGTAGTTTCTTTCTGTTGGATATTGGCTATGTGTGCAGTGTTTAATAATAAGAAAAATATCATTTTTAAGTCAATTGTTCCTATTAAATGATTCTTATAAATGAATACACATTTGTAAGAACAAATGTGAATTTGAATACATATAACAGAATATAAACATGTTTATAATATTCTGTTATATTTGAAATGACAAGATCCATTATTATACATTAGTTCAAAAAAGACACAAGTCAAAACTGTCATCTTTGAAGTGTGATTCTTAAAAAATTTTATCTTTCTATAATTATACTGGATAAATAATTATAATACACAGCAACATTAAAACCAATATCATTGATTATTGCAATTAATATTCCAATAAATTTTTGATTTTCTCATCAGATGAAATTACCTATTAAATTTCTAATGATAATCAATATTAGGCTTTCTTCCAAAAGATTCCTGGAAAAAAGCCTAATATTGATTACTTAGTTAATAAGCAAAGTTAATTTTCAGGATATATAAATCTCTTAACAGAAATTACTAGAATATTAATAATAATTTAATCTACTTTTATATAATTTGCCAACATTGCTTAATCACAAAAGAAAATACTGATTTAACCAGTAATATTTTTGTTTCTTCACGGATTGTTCATCTACTTTGAAATGTCTTAAGCTCCAGGATTCTGTTTGAATCTTGTTCAATTCTTGTACTCAATGGTGGCTCCACAAATTTGGTATTTGCCTATTGCCAAATAATTGCCTATACTTCCCCTTTTATTTGCCACAAAGTACCAACAAGAAGTGAAAAATGGTAAATTCCAAATATTAATCGCAAGTAAATTGTCCACACTACTTGGGATTGGCCAAATAATTGCTCAACAATCAGAAAATACTGAATGTGTGGAGCCACTTTTAGATAATAAAGTGAAGGTAACTGTACAGTTTTGAGAGTTTGAATGTTTTTCTTCATATATTAATTAATAATACGTTGCCCTGTATTATTACGTCCATTTAGAATTTCAAAATTTGAACAACAAAATGCTAGAACTACGAACAATTGTCATAATGACGAGAGATGATAAATACAGTCACATACACCTTCTCTTATGTAACATCTTCAAATCACTTAAGAAGGTGATTTAAAGGTGTTAATCAAGATAAACCTGTTATTTACACTTCACTTAATGATGATAATGCCTGCATTATTTACAGATTCAATTTTACACATTGAATGTGGAAGAAAGATTTACAGAAATGAAAGTAATGAATGATTAAAATGGAATTTTATAAAGAATTTAACGTTAGGGAAAGTTTTCACGTGTGAAATTACATTCGATTAAATGCACGAATGAAGAAGAAACTTACTTAAATCCTCTATTTGTTCCGCCAAAGTATAGTCTACAGGTTGATCGGTTTCTAAGGCAACACCATTTATGATATTATCGAGATGACATTCAATTTTATCCATTTTCTTGAATATTATCGACGTAAGTTCATCACTTCCTTCGCAAACCTTAACTTATTGACGAATGTAATTAGAATTCTTTCAAAGATGACTGCTCACGGCAGGAATTTTCGCCTCGAGGTGTTTACTAGCAACCTTTTTCTACAAATGACTCATTATTAATAATAAAACTGCATTTAAGACACCGTAAAAATTCTTAAAATAACTCGAAAACCCCACGTGTCAAGTAATTCGTAAAAAAAAATAATCAATTACACACATATGTTAATTGTCAAATATGTCTTTATTGGACGTCGTTCGTTCGAAATATACAATATAACCAATCACGTGTTATTACGCAACGCAATTATGTACATTTTGACAGGTTTGTTATTTTAATGCGTACTTCCACTACCAGATGACGCGACGATTGGCGTGCGAATTCGAAAAAAGTTTTTTTTATGTATTATATGAAAAAAGTAATTGTAAAAATAATAACTATTTTATAAATTTAATTTTAAATTATATTAATTAATATTACGGCGAGGGAAATATAAATTCGTTAAAATTAAGGGCGTTGTTTCGGATGGAAAAAATTTATTGGGGCTCTGTTTGAGCGGAAGGTTCAAAACAAGATGGCGGAGAATGGTAAGTTATCGATCTATTCAGCTGTTGCAAATTTTGTCATAAATGTCACAAAAATAAACAAATCTAACGGTTTTGTTGACGTGTTAAGTCGTAATAACGTCTAGAATATGTTTATGATAGAAAATTCATTCGGGAAATTACTAGAGTTTATATTTCCTTTCCAATAGATTAGAGTCGTGTTTTCTTGTAAAATCCTGGTTTAATTCAGTTTATTTTAACTGTTTAAGCTATTTAATAAGTCAAGAAACAGCTTTGACTTATGTAAATCGAGAATTTAATCGTATATATAATAAGATCTAATTACTGTCATAAGAATCACACAGTATGAATTTTTTATATAAATAATTGCAAATGTTGGGTTGGAGTTACTTTTAGTTAATTTGTGTGTATAGACAAATGACCTAAAAGTGACTTCTACTAGTTATTATTATACACACTTTCTGTATTAATTTTGAAAATATGCTGAATGTAAAAACATTATTTAAAAAAATTACAATATAAATATTGTTAAAAATTGCAAAATCATATTATAAACTATTAAAATTCACAATGTGTTCGAAGCTTGTTGTCGTATTCTGTTGCACTTAAATCTTGCAACTGGACAGACAAATAACCAATTTTCTGTCGAGTTGCAGACAAATATGCTACACTAACCTTATAATGCTTTACAGTTATTTTGAAATGTAACACAAATGCAAACTGCAAAGCATTATAAGGTTAATGGAATATATTTATAATTAAAGCTTTGTTTATTGGCTGGATTTTATTTCTGTAAAGTTTTTTTGCCAAACTTTAAAAATAAAATTCAAATTTAATTTATATATATGTATACAGTAATATTTTGTAAATGAATAAAATATAGATTAATAATTTTTTTTATTACGGGTTTATTGCATCAATTTGTATAATACGCAGCAAAAATTAATTTTTGTTTTTTTGTTGCGTATTATAAAATTAATATACAAATAAAAAATTTCTATTTGCATTTTGTGTTTTTTAGTTATAACCTGTCTTCAGTTAGCATTCTTTATTGAGGGTTTTAAATAAATAAATA
Source organism: Centruroides sculpturatus (assembly GCF_000671375.1). NCBI lineage: Eukaryota > Metazoa > Arthropoda > Arachnida > Scorpiones > Buthidae > Centruroides > Centruroides sculpturatus. The sequence continues at coordinate 220,086 of NW_019384300.1, read as the reverse complement.
AATTAATTTATATAGTTTTGATTAAAATGGACTGCAATTTTGATCTATAAATTTCTGCTGGTGTCCATCTGTTTGTCTGTCCGTCCTTCCTTAATCTTGAGAACAGAGATGATTATTTCAATTCAAAAATTTTTTCCTGGAATGGAGTTAGTTAGATGATCAACATGACTTCATTGTTAACAGGAAAAGCATGATGTGCAGGGGAAGACAATACTAAAATTGAGAGCATTGTGTGAAAAGTTGCAGTCCAGCATTGCCACAATGTCACAATAAGTAATTGCTTGTTTACATTAAAAATACAAGGAATAAATTAAAATGTCTTCATATCTCCATGAAGTCTATTCAACAGGAATGAAGTCTTCCTTTACAGAGATCTTAAAGCATAACTTTAAAGAGGCAATAATTGNAAAAAGTGGAAAGCAGCCAAACTTCATGATGAATAACTTAAAATGGTCATTAAATTCATATATCTCCATTATATTTTAATAGGAGATTGATTGATTGGAATGATTTTTTTATTTTTATTTTTTACTTTTTTGGCATTGAATCTACAAAAGTTATGCTGATCGAGTCAAAAGATAGGAAAAAAAAAAATGAACATTTACAAACGAAAATCTGGATGCTATGACAATAAGTGGTAAGAATTTTAGATAATACTATAATAAATAAGTACAAAGAAAAGATAAAAACATATTCACATGATAGTTCAAAACTTAGTTAACCAAATATAAAATATATATTTAGTTAACTAATTTTTGGTCTCACCATTTTTCAAGACTTTTTTAATAACAATATCTGGCAACTGCTATCTTGCAAGGCAGCCAAGTTTACAGGGGTATGCATTTACAGCAGGGGTGGTCAATCAGTAGATTGTAATTGACAGGTTAATCTCAAAAAAATTTTCAATTGATCACCACAGTATTTTCTATCTACAGTTTTGTATAACACTTATAAATTTATTAAATTAAAAAAATCATATTAATATACTTTCAATATTAAATCATGAATGAGAGAAAACACGAATACTTAATTCTACTGTACATACAGCAGTAGGTTACAGATGTTACTACTATAAACTTACATTATGTAGTGATGTCATTTGTGTCTATCAGTAGATTGTGACTAGTTTTAATATAATGAAAGTCAATTACAATAACAAATAGTTGACCACCTTTACAATAGAATAGCACGTAAAGCTATACTTGTAAAACTAAATAAAAGTAAAAAAAATAAATTTATAGTGTTATTTAATAAATAAAAATAGATACAACATTACAATGTTAACTCCAAGATTTATTTATTTATTTTAAGGTTTTTGATGTTATAAAAATATTTTATTCAGGAGTAACGGTTATAGAACAATGGTTTCGAACTAATGATATATCAACTGGCATAGAACACTTTTTAATAAATTATAATCAGTGCCATATTTAAAAAAAAGCAAATATAATTATTAAATAATACTTCCAGAAAAATAATAAGTAATGTTTTTGAAAAATCATTCTAAATTAATCCTAATTTGTCAGTTATAAAAATAAATGTTTAATCTGATTGTATGGATGATGTGTACGATGATATGATAGATGTAGGTGTGTGTAGTTGAGTAGATATATAATGATTATATATATTACCATATATGATGATTATAAATTTTATATATATATATACAGTAGAGCATTGATTATCTGAATCAATTGGGGACTGGGGTTGTTNGAATGTGTAGTCTGGAACACAAGAAATAAATGGTGGTCCCTTTTGGGCAGACTTTGTCTTTAATTTTAATAATAATAATCTCCATTGGATGAAAAATTTGCAAAAGAAAAAATTGGAATGTATCGTCACCAGGGGGAAGTTTCCAAAATCTGCATTTTCCAGCGCTTGTTCCAGTAGATAAAAGCAGAAACACCCCATAGGAAGAATGGAAAGCAAGACGTCTGTATAACACCAGTTCCTTTTTTAAAAAATTTTTTTAATTGGATGTAATTGTGTTTTTTAAAGGACTGTTTTTAAATTCTGGCGGCATGTAGCCTATAAAGGAAGATCTGTCGCCATGAATGTGAAGTCTGGAACACAAAAAAATAAATGGTGGCCCCTTTTGGGCAGACTGTCTTTAATTAATTTTTTGTCTTTTTGATTTTATAAGTTGGGTATTTAAAGTTAGTTAGTTATTTAAAGGGTCAAGTATTCAATAAATGGTAGAAAATAATATTTCAATATTATGTAATAATTATTTGAACAAATTTGAGAGAATTTCTATTCATCACTTATGTTTGCATTTTTCTAATCATACAATGACTTGATAGATTTAAATGCAATTGGAAATTTTTTTGTGAATTGAACAATTCTTATATTCTTTGAAAATATTATCTAATTCATTAAATTTTATGGTGATTATGATAATCATAATTATATACAAAAAATAATTACAAGTATATATATACATTGTATATATATACTTGTGCTCATACAACATTGTAACCATGTTGTATGAGCATATCTTATTTTTGAAACTTAGTAAATTGAAATCTTGTAAATTGGGATGATGATTTCCTTTATTTCTAATGGTAAAAGTGTGTACCTTGTTCTAACTTGATTACCTTACTCATGTTCTCTAAACGACATTTAAGTGCTACAAAATACCTATTTTATTTACAATTATTAGTTTCATTCAGTAAATTCATTTTATTTACCTATCAGTAAATAAAATGGATTTTAATTTTGTTGCACTTGTAATTTTAAGAGTTTTTTTTAATCATGAATATTAGTGTTCATTGTATTAAATATTTTGACTCATAAATTGGGAAGAGGGATAAAATAAACCAACTCATTGTATTTAATTTCTGTCATACCATATTCATAAACCTCTATATAAATTTTACGGCAGTGATAAGGTATTTTATGCATTAGTAGAAGTAAATAAAATGATGTAAAAGTGATAAAATGATATAGTAAATAAATTGTAAATTTAATAAGGTTTATTAGGAAAGTTTTTTATTTCTTTTTTTGTTTTTACTCTAATATTCTTAGTATTAGTGGAGCATGGATAATCCACAAGTCTGTTTTAATTAAAGCTGATTAATTTTTCTTTTATTTAGTTTTAATTTAATATAATAGTTCATTTTNAAATGATGTAAAAGTGATAAAATGATATAGTAAATAAATTGTAAATTTAATAAGGTTTATTAGGAAAGTTTTTTATTTCTTTTTTTGTTTTTACTCTAAAATTCTTAGTAGTAAACACTTAAAAAATTAAATTTTTTTAATCATATTATTATTTATTTTTTTAAATTTTTATACACCAAATTACAGCATCCTATCTAAACTCTACTTTTCTTGTTACTTTGTGATTCATTCTTTGAATCTCTACAAATTGTTTTGCATTTAGATATTCTTTTGCTTTAGTTTTTTAAGGTTCTACTTCTTAAAATCTACTCCATCTGCTGTTTCTTTCCTGTTTCTCATGCTTTAGTTTTCAGTCAAATCTTGATAATTTGTTTTAATATTTTCAGTCTATTTGTAGTTTGTTTGATCAAATTTCATTTCTCTTTGATTCATTATCTTAATGCTTTAACTTAATCTACTATATATATATTTTTTAAGTAGTCTTGTCTTCACTTATTTTTGTTGTAAATGAAAACATCAAAAATTTCTCTTCTTTCCTATTGTTCTTAATTAAGTTAAATTTTGTTGAAGAAAATTTTAGCCTTGATCACTTGGCAAGTTTTTTAAACGGTTCTACTTTGTACCTTTTTTCTGATGATGTCATTATCAATTTATCTTTATTTTTTTTGTCTGAATGACTTTCTCCAACATTATTATTGAAAAACTGTTTTTCTGCTAATTGCACTGTTTAATTGAATCAAACTTCATATAAATAAATCTTCTCCTTACAGATGTTTAATTGAACATGTAATTAAAGATAAATGTTAAAAGAAAAATTTGATAAAAACATTTAAAACATGAGTACTTTAATCAAACAAGACCATTTAGTTTTACATTTTTAGTCTGGAATAAAATGAATGAGCTTTGATTTTTTTTAGAATTTTCAATACTACAGTAGAATCTGAAGAAACCAAACAATTGCCAAATTTAAATTGGGCTACTTTATGCTACTATTGATAATTAAATACTGAGTAATTTGGTACTAGAGTTAGGCATTAAGCATTATCTCTTATTAAATTTAATAAAAGATGGTGTCTAATGCCTTACCAAATTACTCAGTATTTAATTATTAATAATAGTGGTAAAGTAACCTGATTTTAAATCCAGCAATCATTTGGTTTTATTATAAAATATTGAGTTTGAGATGTTTATAAGGTGAGTTGCTAAGTATAAGGCTACTTCAAGTTTTTGGAATAATAAATTTTTATTACACTTAAACAAAAAATTAGTGACTGGAATAAATGTAGATGTAAAAGAATTACTTATTCTATTTACAATCAAAAATAAAAATGAAAATATAAATGCTAAAACAATCGCAGTTTGGTTGTTGATGCAATCTGAAGAACATCTACTGTTGATGGATGATGCCAATAACTACATTGAATTTTAAGGCATGTATCTATATTTTCATTTAATAAGGTACTGTACAGTACATGTTGAATAATTTTCATCGTTTTTGTGTTAAAAATAAAGAGATTATAATGATTTCTGAATGCCTAGTTACTTTCAACCCACTCTATAGAAGAATTGCATGCTCCTGCATCATAGTTTGGCCACTGTGGATATAGAACATCATTACACATTATCATTGACCAATCTATAAGCCAATTTCATTGTTAATTATGAAAAAAGTTAATTTTATAATCTTAAACTATGTGTAAATTATATATAATTATGTATAATTTATGTTTGTTTTTAATAACAAAGGTTTAATTTTTTTGATTTTTTTGATTTTTATTAATCTTTTCAAGATGATGCAAACTACTGAAGATACTGAATTATAGAGTAATTTAATTAGACATTCTGGCATAATTCATACATTGAATAATTTATTGGTTAAATCTATACTAATATTATAAAGAGGTAAAGTTTGTAATGTAAGTTTGGTTGTAGGAGGTAGTCTCCGAAACTACTCATCCGATTTCAAAAATTCACAAAAAATTCCAATATTTAGAATGGACCTTCAGGGTGGACATAGGCTGTATATTATTCTGTTAAACATTCATGTAAAAGATATCATTCTGGTAAGTGTTATATTTTTGGTGTCAGCGGATGGCAAGGGGCAAGATGTGTACGTATATGAGATAGGTAACCACGTGGCACAGTCACGTGGTTGGCGAGATACGCAGTGCATTTGTCCGAACTTGTAATATATAAAGTTGACACAGGGAACACATGCATGTAACTTTGCTTTATTCAACCTCTTAGTCTTAATGTTTGATTTTATGTTCAAATTTATATTTATGAATGATTTGAGAAGATCCAACTTATTTTTTCAAATTTAGTAAATTAGAAGAACCCAGAAGGGGTTACAAAAACATTTGTTATTTATCACTTAGTTGTACTATGCACTGGTTAGTGGTTGCTGTGAATATTATTATTGTTATCCCAGTGTGATAAGCAGATATCTAAAAATTTTCTAATTAGTCTCAGAAAAGGGGGGACCTAATTCTTGCACTCGGTGAAAATGGGTAAGATCAGCTATAATCTAATGATCTTATTCTTTGCTATCAGTTTTGTTCGAGCAACGCAGGGCTCATCTGCTATTAGGTTTATAATTTAATTACATAAGTTTAATAAATCTAGTCAAACTATTACAGAAATATTTTTATTAAAAATGTTTTCAGGCAAGTGATGCTTTTGCATTACTTTCTGCATTGATACAATGTGATATTTTATGGATTTTAAAAAATAAAAAATCGTGATGATAAATGTATTTTCAATTTTGTCATGTTAATGTTCTGCCAAAATTACATGCTTAAATTATATTGAACACATGAACAATTTTTGTCATGAAATAATCAATTAATAAAAAATGTTAATGATAGTGTGTTAATCACCAAACATATGCCGTAAATCCATCGGGCTAGTTTTAAGGCTAATTACTAAATAAATTACGTAATTAATTTGGTACTAGAGGTAAGCGTTAGGCGCCTCTAGTGCCAAGTTTATTTAGTAATTAGCCTTAAAACTAGCCCGATGGATTTACGGCATATGTTTGGTGATTAGCTATATTACATCGGGTTTAGCGATGTTTATAGATAGTGTGTTAATTTGGAATTTAAAATATTTGTATTTTTTTTCTTTGAATTACCTCTTATTTTTTATATATATGTATATGCATGGTAGGATCCAAAAATTTAAGGACTTGGCATATAGTTCTTTTCCTTAACAGTTTAAAAAATGGGTGCCAACCCTCTTCAAAATAATCTCCTTGGGTGATGATACACTTTTGCCAGCACTCATACAGCTTCTGGAAGCATTGCTGTAAGCCATCTTTTGTAACTACCCATAATGTTTCCTGCAATACTGCTTTTCCCTCAAAGCAAAATGATTGCCAGATTAGATTGGGTATATCACTGCTACTATTAATAATTAAATACTATATAATTTGACCTGGAGGTAGTCATTAGGCACCATCTGTTATTAAATTTAATAATTATAATTAAATTAATATTTTATTAGTTAATTTAGAAGGTTCTGGAAGAAGAAAATCTGCCTGGACATGGCTTGAATTTGCAACTGCTGCTTACTATGCAGATGCATTACCAGTTATGCTACCTATACCTTTGTCTGATCTTCACTTCCAAACCTACTAATTTAGCTATAACCATACTCTAGTTATTCATGACACCACTGGTGATGACTTAGTGTTCATGGTTTATAAACCTCTTCTATGGCACTCAGCTGGCTATTGCTTTACCACAGCATAGTGTGTACAGTCGACCCCCCTATAAGATAGAGATACGTTCCATTTTTTAGGAAACCGATTTCTTACGAATCCTTCCAATCACAACCCGACACGTATCAAGTTTACGGACTACGGCTGTTTGAAAGATTTTCTTCCATAAAATTAATCGATTCTAGACTAATCCGACTCAACATTTCCAAAATACGTATATATTTTTTGGGAATAATCCGTATAAACTACGCTATAAACAAAAAATTGTAGGATTACTTACCGAGTGTCACCATTCGACATTGCCATTGCTCAACATTGTTTTCGTCGCGGAACAGCTCAGCAAAGAGCGGCCGATTTCTAACAACTTATTTTTCTGTGAAAACTTCGTAGAACTTCGGAGACATCATTAATATAAATAATTTTAATCGCCGTTGAATAAGAAATGTTTCTTTCACAAGAAATGTATAAAATTACAGTACTGTATTAGACTTACGGTACCTAATTTACATACTGACAGACGATAGTTAGCGTAAAAATCTCCGTAGCGTGGCGCCACGCTAGACGGCGGAAATTATATATTTAATTATAACAAAGTTACAATAAGTTAATATATAATTATATATACAGTACCTAATTTATATATAATTAATATATAATTATATGTACAGTACCTAATTTATATATAATTTATATAATACTGTCCAGACGATAGAAATCTCTCTGTAGTTGGCGCTACGGACGGCGGGAAAGTAGTTCGGCTGCCCGATGACGTTTGAGGTAATTATAGGGAATTTTTACTGTTTTTTACGGATACTGGTCACAATTTTTTTGTAGTTTTATAGGAATCGTAATTATAGGGACCGTAATTATAGGGGGGTCGACTGTATATACAATATAAACGTCTTCAATCCTGGTAGTAATATTAAAGCCAAATGATTGTTGGATTAGATGGCTATATTTCTTTCACTATTAATAATTAAATAAATGTAAATTAAATTATAATTAATTAATAATTAATTTAATTGTAATTATTAAATTTAATACGAGATGGTGCCTAATGCCTACCTCTAGGCAAAATTACATAGCATTTAATTATTAATAATAGCAGCAATATAGTCTGATCTAATCCTGCAATTGCTTGGTTTTAATATAACTATTGGGCTGGTAGATGTTAACAATGCTTTTACCTCATTTGATGACTTAAAAGAATAAAATAGAACTCACATCAACCATTAACCAGTGTGAAAATGATTAACATTTGAGTAACTAATCACCAAACATATGCCGTAAATCCATCGGGCTAGTCCGATGGATTTACGGCATATGTTTGGTGATTAGCTATATTACATCGGGTTTAGCGATGTTTATAAACATTTGAGTAACTAATGTATCATAACCCCTTTTGGGCTCTTCTTCAGGCTTTTTTCAATTCAAAATAGGCTGGATCTTAAAATTCCTTAATGTTTCTACATATATTGTTTCATCAATGGAAAGCAGTAAAAATTGCAAGGGGCTAAGTTAGATGAATAGGCAGGATGTGGAAGCACTCTAGTACCATTTCTGGCAAGAAACTGTGATGGACTGATGTGCAGGCACATATCCATGAAGAACTGTTGTTCACTTTGCCATTTGTGACGATGGGCTCATACAAATGTTGTAAAATGTCCAGATAACACTCCTTATTTACTGTTCTGCTCTCAGGAATAAATTCTGAATGGATTGTCATGTAAGAACAGTTGTTGAATTTTTTAATATTATCTTGTATATATATTTTGAATTTCCCTGAAATGATTTCATCGTATATAATGAAATAATAAAATGTTTTTATAGTTTAAACAAAATTGTCATTAACTTACGATTAAGAATTTATTTCATTAGAAAAAACAATTACTCCTGTTTTTAAGATTGTTTTCACATAATTCTGAGCCTTTAAATCTGTTTTTTTCATTCCAAGGAAGAAAAGCTATCATGAGCAATTCTCTGCTTATGAATCCTGTTTGATCCAAAATCAGATTTTTAAACCCACCAGTGGCCAGGGGATAAAACCACTAAATGCTGTTACAGAGACATTCCATTAACTTGGCACTGTCGGGACCAATGTGATGCCATATTAATGAATATGCTGTCCTATTGGATGAAAAAAATTTTTTTGGTTTTTTTTCAATTCTGTGGACACAGTTAATTTTACATATCTTTACTGATAAAACTGTACTTTAAATGCCATTTCAATTTTTCAAGTCATATCTTTGGTTGGCTTGAAACAAGAACACTATTCTTACTTTGTGCTTTGTATACTTTTATTGCCTATAAATACAGACATATTCTAATTATCAAAGTACATGAAAAGTAATGTACTGTAGCTGTTTCCTTGATAATTTATTTTATGTTTATTGATTGCAAATGTGCTAAATATTTCTGATTCTCATATCAAATGCTTGCAATAAAGTCTTTGGAAAAGATTTTAAACATTCATACACAAGCTAACTAGTTTTTATCTAGCATAGCATCATGTTGTCTTGGCATCTGTCATCTCTAAAAGGAGAACCCATACCTCTTTCCAAGAACTTCGTGTTTTGAGTGCTTTTACATGAAAATCTTAACTCTGGACCTACTCAGTGCACCAATAATTCTTTTCCCAATGACAAGCTTGGAATGCCAGCTTACTGGATTTTCTGGCATCCAATAAGCTGACATGTCAAGCTTGTCATTGGGGACATGTCAATGGGACTTCACTATTGTTAGTTGGAGGTTTGCACCTAACAACACTTAATAGAGACTGTTTTCCACACAGAAAGTCTTGCCACAGAATGTCCTTTGGTAGCTCAGTTTTGTTTTATTGCCTTATGTAATTAATCTAATCCAGATCCTCCAAAAATTATATGGGTGATTTGTCCTATACATGTTGGTTTTCACCTAGCCAGCCCCATCATTGCCTTGATTTTTATAGGTATAATGATGGCCCTTTTGGTGCCTGCAAAGTGGAAAAAGTTTTAAAAAAGTTTAAAAAAATTGTTTGATGTGTGTAACAGAATACTGTACAGTCAAACATCGGGTTAAAAACTTAATTTGTTCCTAATGTAAAATGGATTAATCTGTTCCTGAACCTCCAAAACAAAGCCTTAATTTTTTTATCCTTTTAGCTATATTTTATGCATAAAAATGCCTACACAAATATAATATTATCTATATATATAAAAAAAGACATTATATATATATATATATATATATATATTTATATTTATACGTGATTATATATTAAGTTTATAAATGATTACAGTAAAACCTGTCTGAAACGGAATCCGGATAAAAACCTGCGTAAACGTAAATTCCGTGCGTTAAAAATCTGTTTAAATGGGAACTTACCAAATAAATGTCCGTACTATTCCGGTTTACACAGGTTTTGTTTTTAAATGGTTTCTTAACGCTGGTTCGTGGCTGGCTTAATGCAGTTTTCTGGATTTACTCCACGTATATAATGCCAATTTCTCTCTCTGGTATACAGGAATGTGAGCGATCGTGAAATGCTCACGTTCCTGTGACGTTACGTTTGATGGTTTGATTGCTCACGTTCCTGTNGCAGCGGCAAAGCACTGGCGAAAATTTAAATTTGCCAACTGGAATTCTTTCGGATAATCGACGCTCTACTGTGTGTGTGTGTATATGTATAATATATATGTCTTTTTTTTTTTTTTTTTTTGGAAAGACGGTCTTGTTTATAAAATAGTACTGTCTGCTGTGTTACCAGCTTAGATATATGAAGGAGTACATGTCAGGAGTTGATATTTGGCACAGAGTATTTGGTGCCCAAATCATGTGCACATAAATAAAACCAGACTTATAGGTACACAGGACCGAGAACCGCGTCCAAATAAAATACAAAATGGCAATCTCTCTACAAACAGGCAGTAGTGCGAGATTTGTGCATGTATTGCTGGTTGGGAAGTTGGACATACGAATGTTGCAAAATAGAATTTTGACAAACCCATTTACCTGTCCTGTGTTATTCCCTACATATCTCTGGTCGCCATGTGCTGACCTTGATTGGTTGAGCTGAGATATCTCGTTTCGGAATCGGAACGTTTTTCAAAGTAGATGGCGCTACTCGTTATAATTTTATATTAAAACTACTTTCCGAAATATAATTTTTTTATATTTTTACATTTATTAATATATATATATATAGTTTGTTTGTGCAAAATAAAAAAAAATTTCAGACAATACAATAGCCACGATTATTTTTTCAAAAACGGGAAATTTTCATTAGGCATAGACAAAAATTCAACCTGGGGCGACACACAATGGAGAGAAATTTCGAAATTGGATAGGTTAATTTCACTGAAAATGCATTGTGGACGACCTCATGGTCGTGGCTGTGGCCGAGGCCGGCGAAGTTTGAACGATTGCACTCAAAACCAGTGATACTAAAGAAGATTGGAGAATGAGAACGAGACCCACCTTGAGTGTCGAAGTGATCCTGCTTAGTAGTGAGTCTTTGAGACATAGTCTTCTCCCAAATACGGCTTTGATGTTTTACTTGTATATATATACAGTGGATTCTTGATCTATTGTTTTTGTATCAATGATTTTCCTGCATCTTCTGTTCTCCAATGTTCATCAATGTTTTCTCCAGTCCCAAATAAGGACCCATATATAATGTTAATTTTTCCTGTATTCTTTGTTCCCACATTGACTGTTTTCCTGCAATGTTCGTTTTATATTTTAATTGAAAGAAAAATATTATCCCACAACAATAGTTTTACTCACAATAGAGATGCTAAGTTGAAACGCTGATTTTTATGTACTAAAAATAAAAGCACATCAAATTTAACAGTTAAACCCTTTGACTACAGCTAACCAGTTTTTATTGTGATTTTTGGCTATATTTTGTCTACTGTTTTACAAAATGCTGTACTTTATTGATGACATTTCCTCTTAAAGCTTGATAACACTGGTAAAAATTAGCACATTGTCTCAGGGTTGCCATCTGTACGATAATTATTGTATTTGTATGATTATTTTGGGTGTTGTATGATGTACAATAATTTCATAAATATGCTTTACTCCGGAAACAACTGTTAATTATTGAAAAAAAAATTTTTACAATCATTATTTTTATATGTATCTTTTTTTTGTTGATATTTCATGTTTTTTTTCTTCCTGGAGAGCTGCTAAATTTTTGGAAGTTTTTAGATTGGCTATTAATGTATATTTTTGATTATAAGGCAAACCTTTGTCATATTTTTTTGAGATCGTTAGCTGTTATACTTTTAGACTTACTGATAAAATGCTCAAATTGACTGAAAATTTGTGCAAATAAATGTTCTGTTGAAATGCCATTATGCTTCTACTTGTACAAAATATAATAAAATGTATTAATGTAGTACCTATAAAGTACTTTCCATCTAGTGAATTGTCTAGAACTGTAACTTTATTGGCACAGAGAGTTGTGATCACTCAAGGACTGGACTAAAAATTTTAGACGGTTGCAAAAATTTGGAAAAACTACAGCTTATGCATATGAAATAAGTGTGGTATATAAAGGATGTGTTACATATTTGTTGTTAATAATTTGTTGATGTTTGGTATGTTGAAATTGTATGAAAAAACATAAATTTTAGCTTATGCCCATTCAGAGGTTTATGCATCATATATTTTAAGGGAGAAAACTTTGTTGTAAAATTGGGTCTAAGAAGTTTTTGTTTTAAGAAGGGATCACAGATAAAAAGTTTACAATATTCTGACATAGGGTGAATCTTGTTACTATTTCTACGGATAAAGGGCATAAGTATAAAGGATTGAGATAGATGTACAATAATTTTAAATGAAATACGATAATTTCAAGGGGCAGATACAATGATTTTCTCCTGTAAGGTTGGCAATCCTGCATTGTCTTGAAGTAGGGGAGATCATGTCTGGACAAGTGAGAAAAGTCAGAACCCTTTTCCATAAGAGAATCAACACATTGTAAGTGACCAAAATTTATAATTTCACTAACATTTTTGACACTTCTAAGGTATCATCAATGACTATTCAAACAATTTTGAGTCAATTTAAATCTTTTATCCTTTTTAAATTCCAGCCAGAGACAGATGATAAACAACTTGAATATAAAATACAATTCTTCATTAAAATGTTTGTTTGTTTGCTAATTTATGGCAACGCAATACTTGGGTGATCTGCCTAGGGAGATGCCTTTCGGGAGGTCTTTTTATAGGAAACTGGCCCCTATTTAGGCGTTACAGACTTGTAGAAAACCCAGAAAACTCCATGTGGCCAGCCCGTCTGAGCGAAGCCAAACCCACGACCAAACTCCCAGTGTTCAGGGTATGAAGACTGCTTGGCTACTGGTGGGCTTCATTAAAATGACTGATGATATATTGTAGAAACTTTTATTGCTGCATGTAGTTGGTGCTGGATCCTACAGTAAAAGGTCGGTGTATTAGTATATGTTTTTAATGTCATATTGCCACTCATTTTATTGAAGAATTGTATTTTATCTTCAAGTTGTTTACCATCTGTCTGTGGCTGGAATTTAAAAAGGATAAAAGATTTAATTTGATCTAAAATTGTTTTTATAGTCATCATTATATAAATATGTGAATAATCCTTGGGACTATATGGTTTAGGTAATTTATTTGTTGTTTACTTTTATAATCTGTGTTAAACTTTTAACAGGATTCAATAAGTACAATACTCTAATTAATGTTCTGTATGCCAATTTTTTCATAACCTCACTTGGACAACCATCTTACTTATGTGGCCAGAAGTTGTATACCTCATAGATGGATACATAAATGGAGTTTTACTACAATTTCTTATTCTGCTTATTATATAAGTTTAGAAAAGACACTTATTTGAATGAAATGTTTAATTTACATTAGAAAATGAGATTACTAATTAGAAATTTACAATTTGCCAATTACTTCTTAATGAGAAAATTATTTTCTTACTTTTAAGTAATTTGTAATCACTTGTAGTGATTATTTAATAATGACTTTTATTAAGTAATGACTACTTTGTTGAAAAATGTTTCTATTCAATCAATATATTACAATTTTACCATATTAGATTAATCCTTTTCTCTCAAAAGATAGTGTAATTCATAAAATAACTGCTTTAGTAGATTACTCCATCAACTACATACAACCTTGTACAGCAGGAAACATTAGTTTAATAAATATTTTTGTACTGTACAAGGTTGTATGTTGTTGATGGAGTGATCTAAAGATAATCTTAATTTCAAATATTTTAATAAATTTCAGATTTTTTTTTAAAAATTAAAATTAAATATTTTTTCAATTTATTTTATTACAGAAAAAGTGTTGGATTTATCAGAGAAAAATTTAAAGAAGTTGGAAAAACGAGATGGTGTCGGTTTTCACAGCCTTATTCTAGATAATAACGAACTTTGTAAATTAGAAAATTTAGATCGATTTCCCGATTTGGAAAAGGTGAAATGATTTATTTTTATTTGTATTTTATGGAAATTTTCAAAGAAGTTTTTTTAATACTTATATAAGGGGTGATCAAAAAGTTTCTGTTTAAGGACGTGGCTGCAGCATATGTGCAAATTAGCACATCACTGATGTGGGGTATATAAGCACCGACAGCAAGGTGTGGGATTATTGTGTGGAAAACGCCTTACAGTCCTGATCTCTCCCCGTGTGATTTTTACGCCTTCGGTCCCTTAAGTCCTTAAAAGGTTGACGGTTCTGGTCGGATGTAGAAGTGCAGCAGGCAGTTTTGGACTTCTTCAAGCAGCAGAAACAGGAGTTTTACTAACGAGGTATATTCAGCCTGGTGAAGCAGTGGGATGCTTGCCTAAATGAACACAGTGCTTTCGCATGACTGGCATACCAAATCTGGACTGTACAGCCTTTGAATGGAAACGTTTTGATCGTGCCTTATATTTCTTGAATATAGATTAAATATTTCAAATCAAGTGATTTGAAAGATATAATTTAATTTAATTATTCCTGAGATCAATGACAGCTGTAAAATGGAGTAGAAAGTATTAATTTTTTACATACAGTATACAGGATATTCACTTTAACATTTATCCTGTTGCAAGAGAGATCTTTCCAGCATTTCACAAGTACAATACATGCATATGATAATATTAGTTCCATAATAAAATAAATTAATTTATTCAAAAATAAAAAGAATTGTATTTTAATTCAAAATAAGAATTGTAATTTATTCAAAAATAAAAAGAATGAAATGTTCTTACATTTGAAAGATGTAAGAACAAGGTGTAAATTAAAAATACAATCTTTACAAATTGTGATGACATATGTCTGTGTCTGCATAGAAGAACAAACATCTTGCATTCTGTTAATTGGCAGAGTGCTACAACAAATTTATGGTTTTTTTTGATATTTTCATAATTTATTTGATATATATACGGTCAAACTTCTATATAACAAAGTGGCTAAATCCTGAAAAAATTTTGCTATAGGGAAATTTTGTTATACAGGGTGTATCAGAATGATGTTTTAAAAATTTGGGGATTGTAGAGGATGAAATTTTGAACGTTTTGATATGAGGAACCTATAACCAGAAATTTGAACTAAAGTGTCTACAGCAGTAGGAAGTGCTTGACCGCTCTTCCCTTTGGTAGCTACCTTTCTGTCCAATGATGTCATATTATTGCTGCAGATGGAAGACTGTAAACACACAATTACAGTGGTCTAACTGAGCCTGTGTACAGGACGTTGTGTACTTAGTGCTTGTCGTCTTCAGGTCACCCCTTGTATTCACTGGCGCTGTGCTGTAAACACACAACTAGTCAACATGAGTCCTTTGTGTATGCAACACCTGTAGGAACAGTTCATGAGCTTATGGAGTGCATCTTTACAGCATTTAATACCATCAGAGGAGAGAGTGGCATCTTACAGAGGGTCGGACAAAACATGGTTTGTCGTTGCACATTATGAAATGAAGTTGGTGGTTGTCACATTGAACATTTACTCTAAAGTAGTGCAGCCACTGATTCGATGTACAGTTTGATTGTACTCTACTGTTTTGTCAATAAAACTTGTCATAAATACTGCATTCTGCTGTTTCATTCAGCATACCGACCGCTTAGAACATGCAAAGTGCTGTAGAAACTTTATATCACATTTCTGGCTTTGGGTTCCTTATATCAAAACGTTCAAAATTTCATCTTCTACAATCTCCCAAATTTTTAAAACAACATTCTGATACACCTATAGAAATTACACATTTTGGTAAATAAAGTATAATTTTAATATAATTTGTTTGTTATTTTGTGTCAGTGTTTTTCAACCTGTGGGTTGCGACCCCAAGGGTGGTTGCAAAGCCTTACACAGGAAGTCACGGGTGAAAGAAAAAGACAAGTGTTTGTAGGTCATACACTACAATAATAAAACTAGAATTTCAGTGAGAAGGCTGTGCCTGTTTATTTTATAGTACAATTGGGTTTTTGATCAATATTTAAGGAAAGAAAATTAAATACGTAGTTTTTAAAATCTCTGATATAATTTTAATATGGCTCTGGGGGGTCGCCAGAAGTTTTTAACTTGTATAGGGGTCACATATTCAAGAAGGTTGAAAAAAACTGTTTTATGTAATTTAAATTAATATAAATATAATATACAGTAATGTGACTGCAGGGTCGGCACCTCTTTCATGCCTTGTCAGGATTGACATCACCATGTCTTCTGGACACGGAAATTTCGATGGCTGTTATGTTAGTTTTCGTGTGAGCAGTTGCGTCGTAGGCTTTTGGACTTGGAATGGAGGCGGAAGGAGACAACTGGAAGAAGTACACTCTACAAAGTTATCGTTTAACAAAATACCTGTTTATTAATCAATACCATCTATTTAAAAGCTATATACAGATACTTAGTGGATGCTAATAATATTAATATGATATATATATAGGAACCTTATTATTACGATCACGACTCTGACTGTGAGAGAGAGAGCTTACAATCATTTGCGTGTTGATAAATACTAAGAATAAAACACATCTTTAAAAATCCAGCAAATGACTATTAATAAAATAAAAACGTTTTGTTTAAATTATTTGTGTTTATTTATTTTATCGACCACAACTACGTTTTCTGTTATTTATATTTTCATATTTAAGTTTTATTTTTATGTTAACTGAGGAAGATCGTTAAAGTTTTTTAATGATCTTCCTCTCTCATTCATACTTTTATGATCAATCAACACCTAATTGTTTTGTATGCCAGATACGTCGACGATATATTCATTCTACGGCAAAAAAAACCTGACCTACAGCAATTTTTGAAGACGATCAATAATAACCCTTATGGTTTATTACTACAAGTAGACCATCAGAGTGAAAATAATGTAAATATTTTGGATATTTTCCATCACTTGTAGACGGGGAGAAATCTGGACCAGCATATACAGAAAACCATATTTCCAATTAACTTTAATTCCACATAAATCGATTGATCCGCATCGTATCAAGTTAGTGGTCTTTAGGTCCTGGATAAGAAGAGCTTATATGCATTGTTTAAACATAAAAGACACAATAATGGAGCTGAATTACATTTTAAGGATTGCTGAACAACAAGGATACTGAAGAAAAGTCATAGAGAAACTAATCGCAACCTTCCAAACAACAAAACAACGGCATGCTACGATAGACCAAAAACAAAGGATAGTTTTAAATTATATTCCATTTTTAAGGCAAATTTATAAAAAGGCGGCCAAGACTAATAATTTACAAGTGGTATATTGATGCAATCCTACAGTCTTCAAGCTCTTAAGAAACGATATGACTGGAAATCAGCCACAGGAATCTGCTCTATACCGTTACGCGATCAGTGTTTTGATTCTGATCTTGTATATGTGGACACTATGATGCACTACTTGCAGCAATGTCTCAAGGAATAT
The DNA here is from genome assembly GCF_000671375.1 of Centruroides sculpturatus. NCBI lineage: Eukaryota > Metazoa > Arthropoda > Arachnida > Scorpiones > Buthidae > Centruroides > Centruroides sculpturatus. The sequence goes on along the minus strand of NW_019384300.1, from coordinate 202,349 downwards.
AAATATACGATTAATAAGAACTGGATAACACCATGCTATCAGCTTACGCAAGACGACAAGACATTCAAGTCCATCGGGATCAAGCAGCAATAATTAAACCAACAACACATTTACACACTATGAAATATCTTGAAAAGTTGGAGATCTTTAAAGCACACAAGAGAACAGGCTGCATTAACCATAGGGATGTGGTCGCATTAGCTACCGCATGGCTGTCCTTTTACGAAAATTAATGTTATTAAGAGACATTTTTATTTTAGTTTTATTTTATTTTTATTAAGTGATATTTTCAACTTAATTTATATTATTATGTGTTTGTTTATTTTATTGACCACAACTACATTTTCCGTTATTTATATTTTCATATTTACGTTCTAATTTGTTGTTCTGTTTTTATGTTAACTGAGGAAGATCGTTAAAAAACAGTTGAAAATGTTTTTATTTTATTAATATTTATTTGCTGGATTTTTAAAGGTGTTTTATTCTTAGTTTGTTATCCAGTACGTACATTAAATTTAAGTTGATAAATATCTTAAGAATTCAAAGAAACTGAAGATCTGTTTGGAACTTTCAGGAAGTAGGAAAGTTGCTTTCTTCTGGAGTGGTGACGATTTCTCTTGAGCAGTGACGGATTCTCAAGTGGTGACAGCTAAGATCAGTGATGGCAATGGCGAGCGGCTGGACACACACAGTTCAAGAAAAACTGGATGATGGCTTTTGACTCATTGATCCCTCCTTTTTACTAGGGGGCAGGTCCTGGGTTTTTCCCATGACCTTATTAGGAGTTTTTCTACAACTGTCCAATAGTTGATTTTTATTGTAGATTCCGGGTGACACATTAGGAAGCTGTGTCATCTTTGAAAGGAACTGAATCTGGAGAAAGATACGAACTCATCCTTCCAGGTTTTTATTAAGTGTTGGGGGGAAAAAAAATAGAATTTTTTCCATGAGTTTAAACATTATTTTGTTTAATTTTAAAGTGAGCATGAAAGTTTATAAAAGGGTTTATAAAAGTTTATCAAATTCGGGCACTCACAGTAATAATGTAATATGAATAAAGTTTTAATTTTAAGTAAGTTTACATTTGTGTGTTAAAATACTTAAAAGTTAGGTTTAGCTACATTTTTATTAAAAAAATTATAATTTTTTGTTTCACAGAACAATTAAAAAAATGTTCTCTCTTCATAATATGCTTCACACTTATTAAGAGCATTAAAACTATTTCATCTACATTGGCATAAATGCAGGTTCTAGCACATTTTCATGTAGGTCTCTCATCATTGGCTAATTTCAAAATTGATTTACAATTTGTTGTTATGGTTGATAAACTATATACAGGAATTCCAAACTTTGTTACAATGTTTCTATTTTTTTGAGCCCTTATCAATTTCCTGAAACACCATAAATTTTTTAGAAATGCTTAAACACTATGTGAACAGTTTTTCAAATTCCAACTGGATGACTTATTAAAAAAAATAAAATCTCACTAACCTCAAAATTAGTCCAGAAATCGTCAAAATTATCACCTTTCTAATGTTTTTGACATTTGTTAATTATAAATCGTTAATCTGTCAACAATGGCATTTGGATCTAATCTCTCTTCCTCTTTTTTACAGTCGGTAGCCATGTGGGGAGCAGATTACATGTTGGTTTTAAAAGCTAACGACCAATATTTCTCACTCCTGGGCCATGGTTTTATGAAAGATTTATGGATTGATATCTGAAATTGAATTTAAATTGGAACTCAACTCAGATGGAGTAATTGACTTTTAATGATTGATGGTCCTTATAACTTAAAAAAAATTCGTATATAGAAATTTAACTTTGTTATTTAGAAACAATTTCACATAAATTTTTTGTTGAAAGAGCAGTGTACAATGCAAAAATTCATGATATGGGAAAATTTGCTATATAGAAGTTTGGCATAAAAAACTGACTCAGAAACTGGAACTAAATATCGAAACTACTACTTCACACCTAAGTGCTAATTCCAGCACATGAACGATAAAAAACTTTAATGTTCTAACGTTTTCGGCCGTGTTTCAGAGGCCCTCGTCAGGAAAATATTACAACGAACAGAAAAACAGTTTTATCTAACAATTTTCGAACAAAGCTGTGTTCTAATTTTTTTAACATTTAAACGATTTTTGAATATCAAAATCGTTCCGTATTACAACGTATAAATAAAATAATTATAAATAAAAATACCAATAAATATATTAAAAATACATAAAAATAACAGGTGTTAATATACAAAAATAAATAATATATACGGTGGTGGTAATACATTCATTGTTAAACGATAGCCCGAAGTACAAACGATGTGCGATATGGAAAAATTGTTTCCTTAAAAAACTCAAATTTATGTTTTGTGGCTTTGTAAATAATATTTCCACGACTGTGGAACAGGGATATTGTCGGTGTTGATGCAATTTCCCTTCATTTCCGCTTTATAAATTTCAATCGCCTCCAACGAACGTAATTCGTGTCGGTCAAATGCCCTGTGTAAAAGCGTAGCTTCATTCCAACAAGGAGAAACCCCAGGTTCGGTAGCATACTGGGCTAGTGCGGTATTATATCCGAGGACAGGAAAGCGCCAGGAGTGTACCGCATTCCATTGCAAGACAGTCGCTTCAATAGATGTATAACGTACATCGGGTCCACGTATCGGTCTCTAGAGGCTAGGGTAAGAGACCACATGTATGATGTATCCAAGGGGAGATATAATACTGCTCTAGCCCAGTATGCTACCGAACCCGGGGTTTCTCCTTGTTGGAATGAAGCTACGCTTTTACACAGGGCATTTGACCGACACGAATTACGTTCGTTGGAGGCTATTGAAATTTATAAAGCGGAAATGAAGGGAAATTGCATCAACACCGACAATATCCCTGTTCCACAGTCGTGGAAATATTATTTACAAAGCCACAAAACATAAATTTGAGTTTTTTAAGGAAACAATTTTTCCATATCGCACATCGTTTGTACTTCGGGCTATCGTTTAACAATGAATGTATTACCACCACCGTATATATTATTTATTTTTGTATATTAACACCTGTTATTTTTATGTATTTTTAATATATTTATTGGTATTTTTATTTATAATTATTTTATTTATACGTTGTAATACGGAACGATTTTGATATTCAAAAATCGTTTAAATGTTAAAAAAAATTAGAACACAGCTTTGTTCGAAAATTGTTAGATAAAACTGTTTTTCTGTTCGTTGTAATATTTTCCTGACGAGGGCCTCTGAAACACGGCCGAAAACGTTAGAACATTAAAGTTTTTTATCGTTCATGTGCTGGAATTAGCACTTAGGTGTGAAGTAGTAGTTTCGATATAGAAGTTTGCAATATGGAAGTTTGACTGTGTGTATGTATATATATTGAAATTAAATTTTAATTTAAATCAAGATCATAAAATTTAATTGAACTAAACAAAATGTAATTTAAGTTTATAAAAGTCTGAAATTATTTATTGAAGTAGAATCTTAATTTCTTACCAAGCAGAGTAATAAGTGATTTTTCTCAGGTTTTGTTTTTTTAATTTAATAATATATAAGTTTAAATCAGTACAATATAAGTTTTGTGTTTGTTAATTTAATATAAGCTTTAGGTGCTTTATGCTCTTTATTATAATTTAAAGATACTAATTGTTTGACAAATGCTAAAAACTATAACAATATTGTAGGAGCACAGCATTTATCTACTACTGGCCTCAAGCTTCTTTCAGATTTATGTGTTTTAGCAAAACCTTTCTCTACGACAACTTTAGCTAAGCAACTAGGTATGATGAGAATAATAGTTTCATCCCCAGCCATGCCAAGGCTATTCGGATTTGCTAAAACACATAAATCTGAAAGAAGATTGAGGCCAGTAGTAAAAACTATAACATACTTTTTGAATCATCAGATGTTAATGCATCCAATTAATTAATATTTTAAACAAATAGACATTTGATTTCATTACTTTTAATGTTGCAGAATTATGCAATGTATCAAACTATCAATTAAATTTTAGTTCAAAAATTTTCAGCTATCAGCATGTGGGAATCGTCTTTCGAGAATGTATGGAGTTGCAAAACTGCATCACCTTGTCCATCTTGATCTGTCAAATAACAATATTGCATGGATAGAAGGTAAATAATTATAAAGATTATATTTTAAATAGCTGTTTGTTTAGACATAAAGCCATAAAGACATAAATGTTACCATATAAATAAAATATATTTTAAATTCTTAAAAATATGTCCTTTCAAGATTCAGAAAATTTTGTCATCTTCACTTTAAAACATAATGATAATTCAGTACAAGAACTTTTTTGATAGACTTTACTGCCATAATAAATAAATTCCTTTTAAGGGATGGACTGGTGAAGAAACACTTTTTCATGATGTCTTTGACCTGTTTCTGAACTACTATAATATTAAATTTATGTATTATTAATTTTTGCATATAAATATTTCTATATAGTTATATAGTAAAATTTCAATTTAATGGTTTTCAAGGAACTGGTGAAAAAATATTCTAAATCACAGAATATCTAAAATTTGAACATCCTTAAAACATGCCACAATGTATAAATACATGTGTATATGCATTCAGAATGGATAAAATGAAGAAAAACACATATATTACTAGTATAAATGCTTCCATGAAGTCCTTTATTTTATCCAATATAATGTACAGTACAATGATCAACACCTTCTAGACATGTTTTACACAAGCATAATAAACTGTTAAGCTGTTTTTTGAAAGTAGTCAAGGATACTTATTTGTTTCCTGTTGAGTTTTTGGCATATCTTCTTCACTGCAGTTTTTAAGTTTGAAATATAAAGATACAAATAGTATTCTTTTCAATATCATCACCACTATTGTGCATTGTGCTTCTTTATGCATTATACTTGTTCCATAGTGTATTGGTTTGTAGCTGCATGGGAATACTGTGTCTGGACTGCAGAATCCATAGTGAACTTCAGACTGTCGTGGTATTGGCAAGTTGTATTTACATTAAAGTTAAAAAAAATAAAATGGTAATAATTTTATTTTTAGTTTCAATTAGCAGAATGGAAGAAAGTAGCATTGTTCTATTTAAAGAAGATGAAAACATACATTATACAATCAAGTTAAAGTTATTGTTTTAAACATGTACAGTACAGGTCTGAAAAGTTTTGCAGTGAGAAATTTGTAATGACATTAAAGTTATTTGTGTGGCATTGCATACAAGACTGATAAGTTGTACGTCTTGCATTTTCACTTTACAGTAGATTGCATTAGTGCTTGCTCACAGATGTTCTGGGTTTTAGATTACAGTTTTTGGAAGATTTCTTTTCTGATCACATATAAATTCCTGTGGAATCTGGCTTGCTAGGCATTTGGATCTCACTCCCTAGATTTTGGGATCTCTGGGGAACATTTCCAACATCTGCTATAGGAGTAACTGCATCATATACAAAACTTCACTTTTAATAAAACTTTACTTAAACCTTTTCCACTGCACAGTAACTTTTTGGATACCCTGTACAACTATTTTAGACATCAAAATTTACTTTACAGTGACAAAAAGCATAAGAATTTAGTTTATTAACACCACAATTATTGATCCATGTGTCTTACTCATCAATGATACTGACTAACTGCTCATCAAAATAGATCTTGAAAAGTCTATTTTTTGTTGACAGACCGTACATGCACTATTCAAAAGTGAAATTGCAACAACATGAAGGAATGTGCTTAGCCAAATGCAAATTGCTTGACTGGTAGAGGTGATAGAATAAGCAAATGATTAGGTTTGTGTATGCATCAGGTTGTGGTACTCAGTTTCGCTATAAAGACCAGCAGCTGGCTCGGGCTGTAAATGCTATCAACAGTGGTTCATGACAGCCAAACTTTTGAAGAAGTGCAGAAAATTCTTTGGAGACTAGGGAATGAGACAATATCCTGGAGCTGTGCAACCTCAGTTTGTCTATGCATGCAGTTGTCACACATGTTGGGCATGATGTGAGTACCATCCAGCAATGTGGGACACGCTGGACACAGAAACATCTATGAACATATCAAAGAGGAAGTGGATTGAACCAGCACATGACAGCGCAAGCAGACTGGTAGATTCGCTGAATGGCCTGTTGTCACGTCATGACAAACAGGTTTCATCTGAATCTGTCTGTCGCTATCAACAGGTGCACCTGTGTTCACTCAAACCATTTGCAATAGGTTGCATGATGTTGGGCTGCAAGCACAGCAACCAGCAACCAGGGTGCCATTAACCTCCCAACATAGGGCTGCATGCCAAGCATGCAGCCCTGTGTTGGGAGGTTAATGGCACCCTGTGCAGGGCTGCATGCTTGGCATGGTGTCATCATTGCAACTGGACCACTGAATGGCATCAGATATTGTTTATGGATGAATCTCACCTTTGTCTTTGGAGGAATTATGGTTATGGATGGGTGTGGCAGTATCCCGAGGAATGCTACGTGGCAGCCCTTTTCACCGAGCATTATTCCGGTTCCACATCAGGCATCATGGTTTGGGGAGGCTTTATGTTTGATCAGCAGACAGCCCTGGTGCACATCTCTAGTGCTCTGAAAGCAGACCAGTATGTCACACAAGTTGTGGGGTCTGTGGTTCAGCCACTGGTACAGCTGCACTCAACATGGTGTTTCAGCAAAATAATACCTGACTGCAAGTCACATGGTAAACTCTCACCATCCTGAATGAAATTCACATCCTTCCCTGGCCAACAGCCTTGCTGGCTCTCTCTTCCATTGAACACCTGTGGGACTTCATCCAATCTGAGATGCACCAAGGACCACCACCATATATTATAGATGACATGCACACTGCAGTGAATACAGCTTGGCAAGACATGCGTCAGGCAATCATTAGTTGCCCATGGGGGCCATATTTGTTACTGAATAAACAGGTGTTTGTTGCATATCTCTGTTAACTCTACTGGGGACCTATTCTGAGTAGTATCATTAAGCTAATGAATACGATAAAAACCAGTTTCTATCAGAACCACGTGATTTGCATTTAATCAACTGTGAAAATGCTATTCTGATCTGTACATTTTGTTTTTGGTTCCAATAGCCACACGCGATAACTAAGCTTTTGTTATTGATCACTCTCGAGCTGCCGTTAGGAACGTAACAAAAGTGAAAACAACATGGTGTCTTTTGGTGTGTAAGAACGATTTTACTTCACGAGCAATTGGAGAGAGAGTTAATAAACTTTGTTGTTGTATTGCTTAAAAATAATAACTTTAACTATTTATGAATAGTATAATCGCTTTCTTGTTAAAATTTAAAGTAAGTAGCTATAGCATGAACATTATTTCTGAAATAGGTTTCATTCACATATGTATAAATTAAAATGATATTTATATATTTATATTCAAAGCTATCAGTTACTTTTTGCCATCTTTCTGGATCATTTTGTGAGCAGACTTCTNATAATATTAGTTCCATAATAAAATAAATTAATTTATTCAAAAATAAAAAGAATTGTATTTTAATTCAAAATAAGAATTGTAATTTATTCAAAAATAAAAAGAATGAAATGTTCTTACATTTGAAAGATGTAAGAACAAGGTGTAAATTAAAAATACAATCTTTACAAATTGTGATGACATATGTCTGTGTCTGCATAGAAGAACAAACATCTTGCATTCTGTTAATTGGCAGAGTGCTACAACAAATTTATGGTTTTTTTTGATATTTTCATAATTTATTTGATATATATACGGTCAAACTTCTATATAACAAAGTGGCTAAATCCTGAAAAAATTTTGCTATAGGGAAATTTTGTTATACAGGGTGTATCAGAATGATGTTTTAAAAATTTGGGGATTGTAGAGGATGAAATTTTGAACGTTTTGATATGAGGAACCTATAACCAGAAATTTGAACTAAAGTGTCTACAGCAGTAGGAAGTGCTTGACCGCTCTTCCCTTTGGTAGCTACCTTTCTGTCCAATGATGTCATATTATTGCTGCAGATGGAAGACTGTAAACACACAATTACAGTGGTCTAACTGAGCCTGTGTACAGGACGTTGTGTACTTAGTGCTTGTCGTCTTCAGGTCACCCCTTGTATTCACTGGCGCTGTGCTGTAAACACACAACTAGTCAACATGAGTCCTTTGTGTATGCAACACCTGTAGGAACAGTTCATGAGCTTATGGAGTGCATCTTTACAGCATTTAATACCATCAGAGGAGAGAGTGGCATCTTACAGAGGGTCGGACAAAACATGGTTTGTCGTTGCACATTATGAAATGAAGTTGGTGGTTGTCACATTGAACATTTACTCTAAAGTAGTGCAGCCACTGATTCGATGTACAGTTTGATTGTACTCTACTGTTTTGTCAATAAAACTTGTCATAAATACTGCATTCTGCTGTTTCATTCAGCATACCGACCGCTTAGAACATGCAAAGTGCTGTAGAAACTTTATATCACATTTCTGGCTTTGGGTTCCTTATATCAAAACGTTCAAAATTTCATCTTCTACAATCTCCCAAATTTTTAAAACAACATTCTGATACACCTATAGAAATTACACATTTTGGTAAATAAAGTATAATTTTAATATAATTTGTTTGTTATTTTGTGTCAGTGTTTTTCAACCTGTGGGTTGCGACCCCAAGGGTGGTTGCAAAGCCTTACACAGGAAGTCACGGGTGAAAGAAAAAGACAAGTGTTTGTAGGTCATACACTACAATAATAAAACTAGAATTTCAGTGAGAAGGCTGTGCCTGTTTATTTTATAGTACAATTGGGTTTTTGATCAATATTTAAGGAAAGAAAATTAAATACGTAGTTTTTAAAATCTCTGATATAATTTTAATATGGCTCTGGGGGGTCGCCAGAAGTTTTTAACTTGTATAGGGGTCACATATTCAAGAAGGTTGAAAAAAACTGTTTTATGTAATTTAAATTAATATAAATATAATATACAGTAATGTGACTGCAGGGTCGGCACCTCTTTCATGCCTTGTCAGGATTGACATCACCATGTCTTCTGGACACGGAAATTTCGATGGCTGTTATGTTAGTTTTCGTGTGAGCAGTTGCGTCGTAGGCTTTTGGACTTGGAATGGAGGCGGAAGGAGACAACTGGAAGAAGTACACTCTACAAAGTTATCGTTTAACAAAATACCTGTTTATTAATCAATACCATCTATTTAAAAGCTATATACAGATACTTAGTGGATGCTAATAATATTAATATGATATATATATAGGAACCTTATTATTACGATCACGACTCTGACTGTGAGAGAGAGAGCTTACAATCATTTGCGTGTTGATAAATACTAAGAATAAAACACATCTTTAAAAATCCAGCAAATGACTATTAATAAAATAAAAACGTTTTGTTTAAATTATTTGTGTTTATTTATTTTATCGACCACAACTACGTTTTCTGTTATTTATATTTTCATATTTAAGTTTTATTTTTATGTTAACTGAGGAAGATCGTTAAAGTTTTTTAATGATCTTCCTCTCTCATTCATACTTTTATGATCAATCAACACCTAATTGTTTTGTATGCCAGATACGTCGACGATATATTCATTCTACGGCAAAAAAAACCTGACCTACAGCAATTTTTGAAGACGATCAATAATAACCCTTATGGTTTATTACTACAAGTAGACCATCAGAGTGAAAATAATGTAAATATTTTGGATATTTTCCATCACTTGTAGACGGGGAGAAATCTGGACCAGCATATACAGAAAACCATATTTCCAATTAACTTTAATTCCACATAAATCGATTGATCCGCATCGTATCAAGTTAGTGGTCTTTAGGTCCTGGATAAGAAGAGCTTATATGCATTGTTTAAACATAAAAGACACAATAATGGAGCTGAATTACATTTTAAGGATTGCTGAACAACAAGGATACTGAAGAAAAGTCATAGAGAAACTAATCGCAACCTTCCAAACAACAAAACAACGGCATGCTACGATAGACCAAAAACAAAGGATAGTTTTAAATTATATTCCATTTTTAAGGCAAATTTATAAAAAGGCGGCCAAGACTAATAATTTACAAGTGGTATATTGATGCAATCCTACAGTCTTCAAGCTCTTAAGAAACGATATGACTGGAAATCAGCCACAGGAATCTGCTCTATACCGTTACGCGATCAGTGTTTTGATTCTGATCTTGTATATGTGGACACTATGATGCACTACTTGCAGCAATGTCTCAAGGAATATAAATATACGATTAATAAGAACTGGATAACACCATGCTATCAGCTTACGCAAGACGACAAGACATTCAAGTCCATCGGGATCAAGCAGCAATAATTAAACCAACAACACATTTACACACTATGAAATATCTTGAAAAGTTGGAGATCTTTAAAGCACACAAGAGAACAGGCTGCATTAACCATAGGGATGTGGTCGCATTAGCTACCGCATGGCTGTCCTTTTACGAAAATTAATGTTATTAAGAGACATTTTTATTTTAGTTTTATTTTATTTTTATTAAGTGATATTTTCAACTTAATTTATATTATTATGTGTTTGTTTATTTTATTGACCACAACTACATTTTCCGTTATTTATATTTTCATATTTACGTTCTAATTTGTTGTTCTGTTTTTATGTTAACTGAGGAAGATCGTTAAAAAACAGTTGAAAATGTTTTTATTTTATTAATATTTATTTGCTGGATTTTTAAAGGTGTTTTATTCTTAGTTTGTTATCCAGTACGTACATTAAATTTAAGTTGATAAATATCTTAAGAATTCAAAGAAACTGAAGATCTGTTTGGAACTTTCAGGAAGTAGGAAAGTTGCTTTCTTCTGGAGTGGTGACGATTTCTCTTGAGCAGTGACGGATTCTCAAGTGGTGACAGCTAAGATCAGTGATGGCAATGGCGAGCGGCTGGACACACACAGTTCAAGAAAAACTGGATGATGGCTTTTGACTCATTGATCCCTCCTTTTTACTAGGGGGCAGGTCCTGGGTTTTTCCCATGACCTTATTAGGAGTTTTTCTACAACTGTCCAATAGTTGATTTTTATTGTAGATTCCGGGTGACACATTAGGAAGCTGTGTCATCTTTGAAAGGAACTGAATCTGGAGAAAGATACGAACTCATCCTTCCAGGTTTTTATTAAGTGTTGGGGGGAAAAAAAATAGAATTTTTTCCATGAGTTTAAACATTATTTTGTTTAATTTTAAAGTGAGCATGAAAGTTTATAAAAGGGTTTATAAAAGTTTATCAAATTCGGGCACTCACAGTAATAATGTAATATGAATAAAGTTTTAATTTTAAGTAAGTTTACATTTGTGTGTTAAAATACTTAAAAGTTAGGTTTAGCTACATTTTTATTAAAAAAATTATAATTTTTTGTTTCACAGAACAATTAAAAAAATGTTCTCTCTTCATAATATGCTTCACACTTATTAAGAGCATTAAAACTATTTCATCTACATTGGCATAAATGCAGGTTCTAGCACATTTTCATGTAGGTCTCTCATCATTGGCTAATTTCAAAATTGATTTACAATTTGTTGTTATGGTTGATAAACTATATACAGGAATTCCAAACTTTGTTACAATGTTTCTATTTTTTTGAGCCCTTATCAATTTCCTGAAACACCATAAATTTTTTAGAAATGCTTAAACACTATGTGAACAGTTTTTCAAATTCCAACTGGATGACTTATTAAAAAAAATAAAATCTCACTAACCTCAAAATTAGTCCAGAAATCGTCAAAATTATCACCTTTCTAATGTTTTTGACATTTGTTAATTATAAATCGTTAATCTGTCAACAATGGCATTTGGATCTAATCTCTCTTCCTCTTTTTTACAGTCGGTAGCCATGTGGGGAGCAGATTACATGTTGGTTTTAAAAGCTAACGACCAATATTTCTCACTCCTGGGCCATGGTTTTATGAAAGATTTATGGATTGATATCTGAAATTGAATTTAAATTGGAACTCAACTCAGATGGAGTAATTGACTTTTAATGATTGATGGTCCTTATAACTTAAAAAAAATTCGTATATAGAAATTTAACTTTGTTATTTAGAAACAATTTCACATAAATTTTTTGTTGAAAGAGCAGTGTACAATGCAAAAATTCATGATATGGGAAAATTTGCTATATAGAAGTTTGGCATAAAAAACTGACTCAGAAACTGGAACTAAATATCGAAACTACTACTTCACACCTAAGTGCTAATTCCAGCACATGAACGATAAAAAACTTTAATGTTCTAACGTTTTCGGCCGTGTTTCAGAGGCCCTCGTCAGGAAAATATTACAACGAACAGAAAAACAGTTTTATCTAACAATTTTCGAACAAAGCTGTGTTCTAATTTTTTTAACATTTAAACGATTTTTGAATATCAAAATCGTTCCGTATTACAACGTATAAATAAAATAATTATAAATAAAAATACCAATAAATATATTAAAAATACATAAAAATAACAGGTGTTAATATACAAAAATAAATAATATATACGGTGGTGGTAATACATTCATTGTTAAACGATAGCCCGAAGTACAAACGATGTGCGATATGGAAAAATTGTTTCCTTAAAAAACTCAAATTTATGTTTTGTGGCTTTGTAAATAATATTTCCACGACTGTGGAACAGGGATATTGTCGGTGTTGATGCAATTTCCCTTCATTTCCGCTTTATAAATTTCAATCGCCTCCAACGAACGTAATTCGTGTCGGTCAAATGCCCTGTGTAAAAGCGTAGCTTCATTCCAACAAGGAGAAACCCCAGGTTCGGTAGCATACTGGGCTAGTGCGGTATTATATCCGAGGACAGGAAAGCGCCAGGAGTGTACCGCATTCCATTGCAAGACAGTCGCTTCAATAGATGTATAACGTACATCGGGTCCACGTATCGGTCTCTAGAGGCTAGGGTAAGAGACCACATGTATGATGTATCCAAGGGGAGATATAATACTGCTCTAGCCCAGTATGCTACCGAACCCGGGGTTTCTCCTTGTTGGAATGAAGCTACGCTTTTACACAGGGCATTTGACCGACACGAATTACGTTCGTTGGAGGCTATTGAAATTTATAAAGCGGAAATGAAGGGAAATTGCATCAACACCGACAATATCCCTGTTCCACAGTCGTGGAAATATTATTTACAAAGCCACAAAACATAAATTTGAGTTTTTTAAGGAAACAATTTTTCCATATCGCACATCGTTTGTACTTCGGGCTATCGTTTAACAATGAATGTATTACCACCACCGTATATATTATTTATTTTTGTATATTAACACCTGTTATTTTTATGTATTTTTAATATATTTATTGGTATTTTTATTTATAATTATTTTATTTATACGTTGTAATACGGAACGATTTTGATATTCAAAAATCGTTTAAATGTTAAAAAAAATTAGAACACAGCTTTGTTCGAAAATTGTTAGATAAAACTGTTTTTCTGTTCGTTGTAATATTTTCCTGACGAGGGCCTCTGAAACACGGCCGAAAACGTTAGAACATTAAAGTTTTTTATCGTTCATGTGCTGGAATTAGCACTTAGGTGTGAAGTAGTAGTTTCGATATAGAAGTTTGCAATATGGAAGTTTGACTGTGTGTATGTATATATATTGAAATTAAATTTTAATTTAAATCAAGATCATAAAATTTAATTGAACTAAACAAAATGTAATTTAAGTTTATAAAAGTCTGAAATTATTTATTGAAGTAGAATCTTAATTTCTTACCAAGCAGAGTAATAAGTGATTTTTCTCAGGTTTTGTTTTTTTAATTTAATAATATATAAGTTTAAATCAGTACAATATAAGTTTTGTGTTTGTTAATTTAATATAAGCTTTAGGTGCTTTATGCTCTTTATTATAATTTAAAGATACTAATTGTTTGACAAATGCTAAAAACTATAACAATATTGTAGGAGCACAGCATTTATCTACTACTGGCCTCAAGCTTCTTTCAGATTTATGTGTTTTAGCAAAACCTTTCTCTACGACAACTTTAGCTAAGCAACTAGGTATGATGAGAATAATAGTTTCATCCCCAGCCATGCCAAGGCTATTCGGATTTGCTAAAACACATAAATCTGAAAGAAGATTGAGGCCAGTAGTAAAAACTATAACATACTTTTTGAATCATCAGATGTTAATGCATCCAATTAATTAATATTTTAAACAAATAGACATTTGATTTCATTACTTTTAATGTTGCAGAATTATGCAATGTATCAAACTATCAATTAAATTTTAGTTCAAAAATTTTCAGCTATCAGCATGTGGGAATCGTCTTTCGAGAATGTATGGAGTTGCAAAACTGCATCACCTTGTCCATCTTGATCTGTCAAATAACAATATTGCATGGATAGAAGGTAAATAATTATAAAGATTATATTTTAAATAGCTGTTTGTTTAGACATAAAGCCATAAAGACATAAATGTTACCATATAAATAAAATATATTTTAAATTCTTAAAAATATGTCCTTTCAAGATTCAGAAAATTTTGTCATCTTCACTTTAAAACATAATGATAATTCAGTACAAGAACTTTTTTGATAGACTTTACTGCCATAATAAATAAATTCCTTTTAAGGGATGGACTGGTGAAGAAACACTTTTTCATGATGTCTTTGACCTGTTTCTGAACTACTATAATATTAAATTTATGTATTATTAATTTTTGCATATAAATATTTCTATATAGTTATATAGTAAAATTTCAATTTAATGGTTTTCAAGGAACTGGTGAAAAAATATTCTAAATCACAGAATATCTAAAATTTGAACATCCTTAAAACATGCCACAATGTATAAATACATGTGTATATGCATTCAGAATGGATAAAATGAAGAAAAACACATATATTACTAGTATAAATGCTTCCATGAAGTCCTTTATTTTATCCAATATAATGTACAGTACAATGATCAACACCTTCTAGACATGTTTTACACAAGCATAATAAACTGTTAAGCTGTTTTTTGAAAGTAGTCAAGGATACTTATTTGTTTCCTGTTGAGTTTTTGGCATATCTTCTTCACTGCAGTTTTTAAGTTTGAAATATAAAGATACAAATAGTATTCTTTTCAATATCATCACCACTATTGTGCATTGTGCTTCTTTATGCATTATACTTGTTCCATAGTGTATTGGTTTGTAGCTGCATGGGAATACTGTGTCTGGACTGCAGAATCCATAGTGAACTTCAGACTGTCGTGGTATTGGCAAGTTGTATTTACATTAAAGTTAAAAAAAATAAAATGGTAATAATTTTATTTTTAGTTTCAATTAGCAGAATGGAAGAAAGTAGCATTGTTCTATTTAAAGAAGATGAAAACATACATTATACAATCAAGTTAAAGTTATTGTTTTAAACATGTACAGTACAGGTCTGAAAAGTTTTGCAGTGAGAAATTTGTAATGACATTAAAGTTATTTGTGTGGCATTGCATACAAGACTGATAAGTTGTACGTCTTGCATTTTCACTTTACAGTAGATTGCATTAGTGCTTGCTCACAGATGTTCTGGGTTTTAGATTACAGTTTTTGGAAGATTTCTTTTCTGATCACATATAAATTCCTGTGGAATCTGGCTTGCTAGGCATTTGGATCTCACTCCCTAGATTTTGGGATCTCTGGGGAACATTTCCAACATCTGCTATAGGAGTAACTGCATCATATACAAAACTTCACTTTTAATAAAACTTTACTTAAACCTTTTCCACTGCACAGTAACTTTTTGGATACCCTGTACAACTATTTTAGACATCAAAATTTACTTTACAGTGACAAAAAGCATAAGAATTTAGTTTATTAACACCACAATTATTGATCCATGTGTCTTACTCATCAATGATACTGACTAACTGCTCATCAAAATAGATCTTGAAAAGTCTATTTTTTGTTGACAGACCGTACATGCACTATTCAAAAGTGAAATTGCAACAACATGAAGGAATGTGCTTAGCCAAATGCAAATTGCTTGACTGGTAGAGGTGATAGAATAAGCAAATGATTAGGTTTGTGTATGCATCAGGTTGTGGTACTCAGTTTCGCTATAAAGACCAGCAGCTGGCTCGGGCTGTAAATGCTATCAACAGTGGTTCATGACAGCCAAACTTTTGAAGAAGTGCAGAAAATTCTTTGGAGACTAGGGAATGAGACAATATCCTGGAGCTGTGCAACCTCAGTTTGTCTATGCATGCAGTTGTCACACATGTTGGGCATGATGTGAGTACCATCCAGCAATGTGGGACACGCTGGACACAGAAACATCTATGAACATATCAAAGAGGAAGTGGATTGAACCAGCACATGACAGCGCAAGCAGACTGGTAGATTCGCTGAATGGCCTGTTGTCACGTCATGACAAACAGGTTTCATCTGAATCTGTCTGTCGCTATCAACAGGTGCACCTGTGTTCACTCAAACCATTTGCAATAGGTTGCATGATGTTGGGCTGCAAGCACAGCAACCAGCAACCAGGGTGCCATTAACCTCCCAACATAGGGCTGCATGCCAAGCATGCAGCCCTGTGTTGGGAGGTTAATGGCACCCTGTGCAGGGCTGCATGCTTGGCATGGTGTCATCATTGCAACTGGACCACTGAATGGCATCAGATATTGTTTATGGATGAATCTCACCTTTGTCTTTGGAGGAATTATGGTTATGGATGGGTGTGGCAGTATCCCGAGGAATGCTACGTGGCAGCCCTTTTCACCGAGCATTATTCCGGTTCCACATCAGGCATCATGGTTTGGGGAGGCTTTATGTTTGATCAGCAGACAGCCCTGGTGCACATCTCTAGTGCTCTGAAAGCAGACCAGTATGTCACACAAGTTGTGGGGTCTGTGGTTCAGCCACTGGTACAGCTGCACTCAACATGGTGTTTCAGCAAAATAATACCTGACTGCAAGTCACATGGTAAACTCTCACCATCCTGAATGAAATTCACATCCTTCCCTGGCCAACAGCCTTGCTGGCTCTCTCTTCCATTGAACACCTGTGGGACTTCATCCAATCTGAGATGCACCAAGGACCACCACCATATATTATAGATGACATGCACACTGCAGTGAATACAGCTTGGCAAGACATGCGTCAGGCAATCATTAGTTGCCCATGGGGGCCATATTTGTTACTGAATAAACAGGTGTTTGTTGCATATCTCTGTTAACTCTACTGGGGACCTATTCTGAGTAGTATCATTAAGCTAATGAATACGATAAAAACCAGTTTCTATCAGAACCACGTGATTTGCATTTAATCAACTGTGAAAATGCTATTCTGATCTGTACATTTTGTTTTTGGTTCCAATAGCCACACGCGATAACTAAGCTTTTGTTATTGATCACTCTCGAGCTGCCGTTAGGAACGTAACAAAAGTGAAAACAACATGGTGTCTTTTGGTGTGTAAGAACGATTTTACTTCACGAGCAATTGGAGAGAGAGTTAATAAACTTTGTTGTTGTATTGCTTAAAAATAATAACTTTAACTATTTATGAATAGTATAATCGCTTTCTTGTTAAAATTTAAAGTAAGTAGCTATAGCATGAACATTATTTCTGAAATAGGTTTCATTCACATATGTATAAATTAAAATGATATTTATATATTTATATTCAAAGCTATCAGTTACTTTTTGCCATCTTTCTGGATCTTTTTGTGAGCCGACTTCATCAGAATTCAGATGATTGGCTATTTCTTGCCACAATTCTGGCGATCTTTTACGGTAAAGGAAACATTTAACTTCCCTGACATTAATTTAGGGTTGTCTTCCATAAGATTAACGAGCATCTTGAACTGGTGACTCATAATTCGCTGGCTTCGTTGTCCTTTCTTCGACATTTTAAAACAAAATATTTTACTAGCACTGGTACACAACAATGCCAAAACCATGTGCTTTTGCTTAGAAAATAGTGGGTTGCTGTCACGTGATGAAAATATAATGTTAACTAAAGTGTGATTGGTTAAAGCATAATAGCTATTGATAGCATGGAACCCAGACACATTTCAACCGACTACCCATAGCAAAACCCACTTAACATGGAGCACAGAATAGCGATTTATCTAAGGTTCGTTAACTACCTTTTGCTAAGGGGACTTATCGAATGTTCCTGTGTATTGTTATCATTGAGTTATTGGAAGAGCTCAGAATGGACCCCCTGGTCCTGCAGTGTTCATGTGGCTATGCACATTTCTCTGTAGTGTTGTGATTTCACTTTTGAGGAGTGTATATAATAACAATAATAATAATAATAAATGCTAAAATAAATTCAAAATTATTAAAAAGAAAGTTTTTAGAGTTAGAGGTTTGAGTGTCTTTCGCTTAACTTCTATTTGCTATAGAAGGATAAAATAAGAAAACTTGAGTGTCTATTTCTAAACAAAATTCTAAATAATTTCCTGAGAATTATAATATAGAGAGGAGCCAATTCTTGTAAACTTGTTGCTTTTAAGATACAACTTTTGATAAGCATGTATAACAATAATTAAAGCGTGAGTTAATGCACTGAAAATGAACAGGAGAGAATTAAGGTGAGACATGGATATAGGTTATGCATGTCTTTGGTGGTTTTGGGAAATTATGGTGGCAGATGAATGTACTTGCTATGTGCAAAGGATTTTACATGATTTTTTTTAAAGATGTTTTTTGTACAGGTAAATAAGTCTCTTACTGTACAAAAACATATCTTTACCATCACTTTAAAGTCTAAAATCATCATATACTCATTGTCTATCAAAAGTACCAGATGGCTATACAGTAGATCCCCCTATAAGACGGTAGATACGTTCCGTTCTTTATGAATCAATTTTGTAGGAATCATAGTTTACGGACTACGGCTGTTTGAAAGGTTTTCTTTCATAAAATTAATCGATTCTAGACTAATTCGACTCAACATTTCCAAAATACGTATATTTTTTTGAAAATAATCCGTATAAACTACGTTATNCAGTTGTTAATATACAAAAATAAATAATATATACGGTGGTGGTAATACATTCATTGTTAAACGATAGCCCGAAGTACAAACGATGTGCGATATGGAAAAATTGTTTCCTTAAAAAACTCAAATTTATGTTTTGTGGCTTTGTAAATAATATTTCCACGACTGTGGAACAGGGATATTGTCGGTGTTGATGCAATTTCCCTTCATTTCCGCTTTATAAATTTCAATAGCCTCCAACGAACGTAATTCGTGTCGGTCAAATGCCCTGTGTAAAAGCGTAGCTTCATTCCAACAAGGAGAAACCCCGGGTTCGGTAGCATACTGGGCTAGAGCAGTATTATATCTCCCCTTGGATACATCATACATGTGGTCTCTTACCCTAGCCTCTAGAGACCGATACGTGGACCCGATGTACGTTATACGTCTATTGAAGCGACTGTCTTGCAATGGAATGCGGTACACTCCTGGCGCTTTCCTGTCCTCGGACTTGTCTTTTGCATTAGATAAGATTCTAAAAATGTTCTGTTTTCTCCTATAAGATACGCGCAAGTTTAAATCCTTAGCAATTCTATTATAAATTTGTTGGAGTGATGGTTCGTAAGTTATAACCACCTGCTTGCGCTCTGCATCATTAAGCCTCGTGTCGGTGGTAGTTATCGTAGCTAGCTGGTTGGCAGCGAGCTTGTTTATTAAGGACTGTTGGTACCCGTGAGCAGCTGCTATATTCTTGATGTGTTTCAGTTCGTTATATGTATCAGAAGTGTCCGAGCAATGGGTGAACGCCCTAGCAACCAGGGCCCGGAAAGCCGCCACCTTAAACTGCCAAGGGTCTGCTGAGTTAGCTGGTATAAAGAGGGGAATGTATGTGGGCTCGCGGTAAATAGACGTGTTTAAATTATTATTCGCAATACTTATTTTGACATCCAAGTACCTAACCTCTGTGTGACTTTCCTGATCTAATTCTAGAGTTAGGCCGTAAGCGTTGCTGTTAAAAACTTTTAACACCTCTCTTATCTCAGGCTTGGTTTTCCATATGATTAAAATATCGTCTACATACCGCGTATAGCTAAGGATATTGTGTTGTAAGCCTACTAAGACTCTCTCCTCTAACTTACGTAAGACTAGTTCGCACAGATCCCCCAAGATAGGACTACCCATCGGTACTCCTCTTTTTTGGATGTATGTTTCACCATTAAAGTAGAAAAAGGAAGAATAGCATAATATATGCGACAGCTCTAATATTTGGGAATGGAATCTCTGGACGTCAGGTGTGGTGGTGAGAAAGAAATCTCTTAGTGCACAGAAACATGGTTCCAAACGAATGGAAGGGAACATCGATACAAAATCGAATACAGTAAGATATTCGTTCCCATTAAGATTTATATTATGGAGTTTGGCGAGTAGTGCGTTTGAATCAAAGACAGTAAAGCTGTATGCATCAAGGTGGTTTTTTAACAATTGATGGATACGTTTCTCTAATAAGAACGTAGGAGATCTGGATTTATCGATGACTGGTCTTAATTTTTGCCCGGGTTTATGCGTTTTGGCAAAAGCAAATAAGCGGGGGGTGTCAGGGGAGCTAACTACTGAGTGTTGAAGGCCTAAGATTGCGGCAAGGCCAGTGCGAGTGAATTTTTATAAAGCGGAAATGAAGGGAAATTGCATCAACACCGACAATATCCCTGTTCCACAGTCGTGGAAATATTATTTACAAAGCCACAAAACATAAATTTGAGTTTTTTAAGGAAACAATTTTTCCATATCGCACATCGTTTGCACTTCGGGCTATCGTTTAACAATGAATGTATTACCACCACCGTATATATTATTTATTTTTGTATGGTAACAACAGTTAGTTTTATGTATTTTTAATATATTTATTGGTATTTTTATTTATAATTATTTTATTTATACGTTGTAATACGGAACGATTTTGATATTCAAAAATCGTTTAAATGTTAAAAAAAATTAGAACACAGCTTTGTTCGAAAATTGTTAGATAAAACTGTTTTTCTGTTCGTTGTAATATTTTCCTGACGAGGGCCTCTGAAACACGGCCGAAAACGTTAGAACATTAAAGTTTTTTATCGTTCATGTGCTGGAATTAGCACTTAGGTGTGAAGTAGTAGTTTCGATATAGAAGTTTGCAATATGGAAGTTTGACTGTGTGTATGTATATATATTGAAATTAAATTTTAATTTAAATCAAGATCATAAAATTTAATTGAACTAAACAAAATGTAATTTAAGTTTATAAAAGTCTGAAATTATTTATTGAAGTAGAATCTTAATTTCTTACCAAGCAGAGTAATAAGTGATTTTTCTCAGGTTTTGTTTTTTTAATTTAATAATATATAAGTTTAAATCAGTACAATATAAGTTTTGTGTTTGTTAATTTAATATAAGCTTTAGGTGCTTTATGCTCTTTATTATAATTTAAAGATACTAATTGTTTGACAAATGCTAAAAACTATAACAATATTGTAGGAGCACAGCATTTATCTACTACTGGCCTCAAGCTTCTTTCAGATTTATGTGTTTTAGCAAAACCTTTCTCTACGACAACTTTAGCTAAGCAACTAGGTATGATGAGAATAATAGTTTCATCCCCAGCCATGCCAAGGCTATTCGGATTTGCTAAAACACATAAATCTGAAAGAAGATTGAGGCCAGTAGTAAAAACTATAACATACTTTTTGAATCATCAGATGTTAATGCATCCAATTAATTAATATTTTAAACAAATAGACATTTGATTTCATTACTTTTAATGTTGCAGAATTATGCAATGTATCAAACTATCAATTAAATTTTAGTTCAAAAATTTTCAGCTATCAGCATGTGGGAATCGTCTTTCGAGAATGTATGGAGTTGCAAAACTGCATCACCTTGTCCATCTTGATCTGTCAAATAACAATATTGCATGGATAGAAGGTAAATAATTATAAAGATTATATTTTAAATAGCTGTTTGTTTAGACATAAAGCCATAAAGACATAAATGTTACCATATAAATAAAATATATTTTAAATTCTTAAAAATATGTCCTTTCAAGATTCAGAAAATTTTGTCATCTTCACTTTAAAACATAATGATAATTCAGTACAAGAACTTTTTTGATAGACTTTACTGCCATAATAAATAAATTCCTTTTAAGGGATGGACTGGTGAAGAAACACTTTTTCATGATGTCTTTGACCTGTTTCTGAACTACTATAATATTAAATTTATGTATTATTAATTTTTGCATATAAATATTTCTATATAGTTATATAGTAAAATTTCAATTTAATGGTTTTCAAGGAACTGGTGAAAAAATATTCTAAATCACAGAATATCTAAAATTTGAACATCCTTAAAACATGCCACAATGTATAAATACATGTGTATATGCATTCAGAATGGATAAAATGAAGAAAAACACATATATTACTAGTATAAATGCTTCCATGAAGTCCTTTATTTTATCCAATATAATGTACAGTACAATGATCAACACCTTCTAGACATGTTTTACACAAGCATAATAAACTGTTAAGCTGTTTTTTGAAAGTAGTCAAGGATACTTATTTGTTTCCTGTTGAGTTTTTGGCATATCTTCTTCACTGCAGTTTTTAAGTTTGAAATATAAAGATACAAATAGTATTCTTTTCAATATCATCACCACTATTGTGCATTGTGCTTCTTTATGCATTATACTTGTTCCATAGTGTATTGGTTTGTAGCTGCATGGGAATACTGTGTCTGGACTGCAGAATCCATAGTGAACTTCAGACTGTCGTGGTATTGGCAAGTTGTATTTACATTAAAGTTAAAAAAAATAAAATGGTAATAATTTTATTTTTAGTTTCAATTAGCAGAATGGAAGAAAGTAGCATTGTTCTATTTAAAGAAGATGAAAACATACATTATACAATCAAGTTAAAGTTATTGTTTTAAACATGTACAGTACAGGTCTGAAAAGTTTTGCAGTGAGAAATTTGTAATGACATTAAAGTTATTTGTGTGGCATTGCATACAAGACTGATAAGTTGTACGTCTTGCATTTTCACTTTACAGTAGATTGCATTAGTGCTTGCTCACAGATGTTCTGGGTTTTAGATTACAGTTTTTGGAAGATTTCTTTTCTGATCACATATAAATTCCTGTGGAATCTGGCTTGCTAGGCATTTGGATCTCACTCCCTAGATTTTGGGATCTCTGGGGAACATTTCCAACATCTGCTATAGGAGTAACTGCATCATATACAAAACTTCACTTTTAATAAAACTTTACTTAAACCTTTTCCACTGCACAGTAACTTTTTGGATACCCTGTACAACTATTTTAGACATCAAAATTTACTTTACAGTGACAAAAAGCATAAGAATTTAGTTTATTAACACCACAATTATTGATCCATGTGTCTTACTCATCAATGATACTGACTAACTGCTCATCAAAATAGATCTTGAAAAGTCTATTTTTTGTTGACAGACCGTACATGCACTATTCAAAAGTGAAATTGCAACAACATGAAGGAATGTGCTTAGCCAAATGCAAATTGCTTGACTGGTAGAGGTGATAGAATAAGCAAATGATTAGGTTTGTGTATGCATCAGGTTGTGGTACTCAGTTTCGCTATAAAGACCAGCAGCTGGCTCGGGCTGTAAATGCTATCAACAGTGGTTCATGACAGCCAAACTTTTGAAGAAGTGCAGAAAATTCTTTGGAGACTAGGGAATGAGACAATATCCTGGAGCTGTGCAACCTCAGTTTGTCTATGCATGCAGTTGTCACACATGTTGGGCATGATGTGAGTACCATCCAGCAATGTGGGACACGCTGGACACAGAAACATCTATGAACATATCAAAGAGGAAGTGGATTGAACCAGCACATGACAGCGCAAGCAGACTGGTAGATTCGCTGAATGGCCTGTTGTCACGTCATGACAAACAGGTTTCATCTGAATCTGTCTGTCGCTATCAACAGGTGCACCTGTGTTCACTCAAACCATTTGCAATAGGTTGCATGATGTTGGGCTGCAAGCACAGCAACCAGCAACCAGGGTGCCATTAACCTCCCAACATAGGGCTGCATGCCAAGCATGCAGCCCTGTGTTGGGAGGTTAATGGCACCCTGTGCAGGGCTGCATGCTTGGCATGGTGTCATCATTGCAACTGGACCACTGAATGGCATCAGATATTGTTTATGGATGAATCTCACCTTTGTCTTTGGAGGAATTATGGTTATGGATGGGTGTGGCAGTATCCCGAGGAATGCTACGTGGCAGCCCTTTTCACCGAGCATTATTCCGGTTCCACATCAGGCATCATGGTTTGGGGAGGCTTTATGTTTGATCAGCAGACAGCCCTGGTGCACATCTCTAGTGCTCTGAAAGCAGACCAGTATGTCACACAAGTTGTGGGGTCTGTGGTTCAGCCACTGGTACAGCTGCACTCAACATGGTGTTTCAGCAAAATAATACCTGACTGCAAGTCACATGGTAAACTCTCACCATCCTGAATGAAATTCACATCCTTCCCTGGCCAACAGCCTTGCTGGCTCTCTCTTCCATTGAACACCTGTGGGACTTCATCCAATCTGAGATGCACCAAGGACCACCACCATATATTATAGATGACATGCACACTGCAGTGAATACAGCTTGGCAAGACATGCGTCAGGCAATCATTAGTTGCCCATGGGGGCCATATTTGTTACTGAATAAACAGGTGTTTGTTGCATATCTCTGTTAACTCTACTGGGGACCTATTCTGAGTAGTATCATTAAGCTAATGAATACGATAAAAACCAGTTTCTATCAGAACCACGTGATTTGCATTTAATCAACTGTGAAAATGCTATTCTGATCTGTACATTTTGTTTTTGGTTCCAATAGCCACACGCGATAACTAAGCTTTTGTTATTGATCACTCTCGAGCTGCCGTTAGGAACGTAACAAAAGTGAAAACAACATGGTGTCTTTTGGTGTGTAAGAACGATTTTACTTCACGAGCAATTGGAGAGAGAGTTAATAAACTTTGTTGTTGTATTGCTTAAAAATAATAACTTTAACTATTTATGAATAGTATAATCGCTTTCTTGTTAAAATTTAAAGTAAGTAGCTATAGCATGAACATTATTTCTGAAATAGGTTTCATTCACATATGTATAAATTAAAATGATATTTATATATTTATATTCAAAGCTATCAGTTACTTTTTGCCATCTTTCTGGATCTTTTTGTGAGCCGACTTCATCAGAATTCAGATGATTGGCTATTTCTTGCCACAATTCTGGCGATCTTTTACGGTAAAGGAAACATTTAACTTCCCTGACATTAATTTAGGGTTGTCTTCCATAAGATTAACGAGCATCTTGAACTGGTGACTCATAATTCGCTGGCTTCGTTGTCCTTTCTTCGACATTTTAAAACAAAATATTTTACTAGCACTGGTACACAACAATGCCAAAACCATGTGCTTTTGCTTAGAAAATAGTGGGTTGCTGTCACGTGATGAAAATATAATGTTAACTAAAGTGTGATTGGTTAAAGCATAATAGCTATTGATAGCATGGAACCCAGACACATTTCAACCGACTACCCATAGCAAAACCCACTTAACATGGAGCACAGAATAGCGATTTATCTAAGGTTCGTTAACTACCTTTTGCTAAGGGGACTTATCGAATGTTCCTGTGTATTGTTATCATTGAGTTATTGGAAGAGCTCAGAATGGACCCCCTGGTCCTGCAGTGTTCATGTGGCTATGCACATTTCTCTGTAGTGTTGTGATTTCACTTTTGAGGAGTGTATATAATAACAATAATAATAATAATAAATGCTAAAATAAATTCAAAATTATTAAAAAGAAAGTTTTTAGAGTTAGAGGTTTGAGTGTCTTTCGCTTAACTTCTATTTGCTATAGAAGGATAAAATAAGAAAACTTGAGTGTCTATTTCTAAACAAAATTCTAAATAATTTCCTGAGAATTATAATATAGAGAGGAGCCAATTCTTGTAAACTTGTTGCTTTTAAGATACAACTTTTGATAAGCATGTATAACAATAATTAAAGCGTGAGTTAATGCACTGAAAATGAACAGGAGAGAATTAAGGTGAGACATGGATATAGGTTATGCATGTCTTTGGTGGTTTTGGGAAATTATGGTGGCAGATGAATGTACTTGCTATGTGCAAAGGATTTTACATGATTTTTTTTAAAGATGTTTTTTGTACAGGTAAATAAGTCTCTTACTGTACAAAAACATATCTTTACCATCACTTTAAAGTCTAAAATCATCATATACTCATTGTCTATCAAAAGTACCAGATGGCTATACAGTAGATCCCCCTATAAGACGGTAGATACGTTCCGTTCTTTATGAATCAATTTTGTAGGAATCATAGTTTACGGACTACGGCTGTTTGAAAGGTTTTCTTTCATAAAATTAATCGATTCTAGACTAATTCGACTCAACATTTCCAAAATACGTATATTTTTTTGAAAATAATCCGTATAAACTACGTTATAAACAAAAAATTGTAGGATTGCTTACCGAGTGTGTACCGTTCGACTACGCCCGTTGCTAAAGCTTGGTTTCGTCGCGGAACAGCGCATCAAACCGCGGCCGCGATTTCTGATATTATTTTTCTGCGAAAACTTCGTTGACCTTTGGAGACATCCTTAATATAAATAATTTTTATGGCCGTTAAATAAGAAATGTTTCTTTCACAAGAAATGTATAAAATTACAGTACTGGACAGACGATAGGTCGCCTAACTCGCCGTAGCGTGACGCTAGACGGCGAAAAATATATATTTAATTATAATAAAGTTACAATAAATTAAGTTAATATATAATTATATATACAGTACCTAATTTATATATAATTAATATATAATTATATGTACAGTACCTAATTTATATATAATTATATGAACAGACGATACTAAACTCAATTTATCCGCCTAAACGTCCGTAGCGTGGCGCTACGGACGGCGGGAAAGTAGTTCGGCTGCCCGATGACGTTTTACGTATTATAGGAGTTATTTTTACCGTTGTTTACGGATACTGCCACAATTTTTATAGGAATCATAACTATAGGAAACGGTTTTATAGGGGGATCTACTGTAGTTAATTAAAGTAGAGGTGTACTTAAATTTCTAAACTTAACAAATATTGGACTTATCATACAGGATGTCCTGTATGATAAATCCTACATTTGTCAAGTTGAGAAATTTAAGAAGTATAACAATTGAATAGGACAAGAAGCTTTGAACACATTATGAAGTAGAAGTATTTTGAGGTTGATTTGTAAAATAATCTGTTTGGCCAATCTCAACCAAAATTGGTGAACATACTATTCATACCATGGAATTTCAATTTTTGTAATAAAAGTTTTTACTTCAGATTTTTTCCACCAGGGGAAAAATGGTGCTGTATTGGGAAAATGGTGTTCAGGCAAAATTTAGGCAATTAGATGTGCTAAGTATTCCTTTACAAGATTAGCCATATCCAACAGCTGCTTCTAGAGGATTGGAAATGTACCTGGATTTTTCCTACCTGTTCCTAGCTAACATCAGATGGAAGTGGATGTTGCATGGCCTTAGAATATTGTATGGAACAATGAAGCACATTTTTATTTGAATGGCATTGTCAATACACACAATTGTTACATTTTGGCTACTGAGACATCTCGTGTTTGATCAGATTCTTTTGCAGCCATGGAAAGTCACAGTGTGGGTGTGGTTTTACTACCTTATTCATAATTGGTCCATACATTTTTGAAGAATCCAAATCAACTGGGCCAGTGACTTGTTCTGTCATTGCAGTGAGATATTGATAAATGCTGCTCAACTTTGTTATTCCACAACTTCAGCGTGACTGTGTTTATGCAGGATCGTTATGTAGATAAGAGTTAAACATTAAAAATTAATTTAATAAATTTTGAATTGTATGACAAATACCATTAATTTTTTAAAATTATTTTTATTACAATTATACAACTATTTTCTCTCAATTTTTTCTTAAATGTTTTTCATTGAAATACTACATTATATGAAACTTATTTTTAATAGGC
The DNA here is from genome assembly GCF_000671375.1 of Centruroides sculpturatus. Classification (NCBI taxonomy): domain Eukaryota; kingdom Metazoa; phylum Arthropoda; class Arachnida; order Scorpiones; family Buthidae; genus Centruroides; species Centruroides sculpturatus. The sequence continues at coordinate 174,322 of NW_019384300.1, read as the reverse complement.
TTGAAAGAACTTACTCAATTATCAGTATTGAATTTATCCAGAAATAATATTAAGGTAAGCTTGAAATTTTAATTTATAGTTGCTTGTGAAATATTTATTTAGATATACTGGGCAATTGGAAGCCCTTTGATGTGGTAGCTATTTGAAGTGTTATGTCAAAAATGAGCAATGGAAGCAGGTGTGAGTTGTCAAAGTGTTTTAAATAGAGGAAAAATTCCATCCATACCATGTAAGCATAGAGCAGGAATTTTATGAATAGTTTTTGAAGTAGCATCAGGTGGTAGATGTATTAGCCCACAACATCATATTCAGTGACAATGCATCATTTCATTTAAATGACGAGTAAACAGGCATGATTGCATAAATAGGATACAATAAAATCTGTACATTTCAGTTGAAGCCTATTTCCAAGTGAACCTTGAACTGTATGTTTGTTGTGAATAGGTCCTATATTCACTTTATTGATGGAAGTCAACATCCAATTATATCTTAAACAAATACTTCAAAACACTCTGCTCCTCTACATTGTAGACCTTCCACAAAATAAATGAGTCATTAATGGCTGCTATGTCACATCATTCAGTATAAACAATCTTACCTTATTAAAAAACCCATGTTATATAAATTTTTTCAAAATTTGTTATAGTTTTAAAAAAAGTTATCAAGTTTAAAAAAATAAATATTTTGTTGTAAATTCTTGAAAATATTCAGACTACAGTGAGGTAGCTGAAGTGGTAAAGGCAACTTGTCACTCTAGGGACTTTGGTATCAATCTGGATTAGAAACTTTAGGAACTTTCTATTGATGGTTTGTCCAGATATGTTTAGTCCCATCTGTTACCACCCTGCTAGGACATGATGGTAAGGCTTGGAAAAAAAGTCTCTCTTAGTACCCATTGGGAAGAAAGTGAAAAACAAAAAATCCAGATTAAAAGTTTGATTTTTTTAATTTCTTGAATAATATAAAATCTATAGCTGTTATAAATTGTAAATATCGTGCCGGACAGCTGAGCAGTTAGGATGGCCTACCAGGATTGAATCTGGATGGGTTGAAAAACCTCAGGAATTTTTTGGGGTGGTCTGTCCAGAAAAGTCAGACTCTGTCCCTCACCACCAGCTGCCCATTGTGGGACTGGCCAAACTCATAATAGGCTTGCTAAAAATGTCCTTTTAGTGCCCGTAAGGTGGAAAGAGTTTAAAAAATAATTATAAATATTTAAATAATCAATCTATTGTATTTAAATAATTTTGTTTGAATGTAAATGAATAAAATGACTTGTTAAAAAAATTAATTTTATATATTTGAAAATATTTTAAAATATGCTTAATACAATATTTCTATATCAATTTTTTTAGTGTGTGCAGAGTCTTCAGCATTGTATAAATTTGACTCATATAGATTTATCAAAAAACATAATATCAGCTTTCACTGATTTATCTTATCTCACAAAACTTCAGGTAATTAAGAATCAATTTAATTTCACATATTATTATTATATTGTACATTGTTAATATTTGAAATTGGTATGAATATGATTATATATATTATTTAAATATAATTTTTATATATCTGAAGAATTTATAATGTAAATTCTTTTTGTTCACAGACACTTAATGTTGATGGAAATAAAATAACAACATTACAGAATGCATCTACATTCTTTCCACATTCATTATGTTCTCTTTCTTTAGCAGATAATTGTATAACAGATTTAAATGAGGTAAGAATTAATTTTAAACAGTTATATTTTCTATTTTATGTTACTTTTTAAAAATCATTTACTCTTAAAATTTAAGTTAAAAAGAACTAATTTGTATATAAACATAAACAAACTTAAATATAAATTTCATAAATTATATATTTATTTATTTATTTACTACTATTGTAAGGAATGGCTGAAAATATTTTAACCAATTTCTTATGTTTACTCTTTCCCTAATTTATTGCTGTTTCATAAGAAAAACATACCTTTATTTTGATATCCTACTGATTGATTTTCTAATTTATTTAATACTGGTTGAGGTTTAAGTAAAGTTAATGTATTGTGAGGCCGGGACATCACCTCCGGATGGAAACCGGCTGTTGAGCTAAAGTCAATAAATTGGTGACTTATTTCATAAATAGGACCGATGTGACCAAGGAACGGGGTGCGAGACAATTTAATTGTCACATTCTAGATCTAATTGACAGATCCGTGATCGTCAATTATGAGAATGAGAGAGGGATCGTTCACAGGGGTAACTTTGGACGGTCACCTTACAGAGAGTTCAAAGCGGGACCTGCTGACACTCCTGTGGAGGGAGTTGGCAGCTGGGACAGCTGCATCTTCTCCAGAACAGAAAAATACACATTGGGTAAAATTTACGGGTTTGTCATCTGGGAAAGGGCTTGATCAGACACCGGAGGGGAACGGCTGGGATGGAGATGTTCGGTGACCCCACAGCCCGAATCGTGTTCCTGGCAACAGACCAGGGACCAATAGAATCATAAGACCATCATTCGGATCAACCAAAATTTTGGGAAAGAAAAGATGATAAAAGCTCAAGGTCCCAAGGACACAGGGGAGGTGTGGTGTTCAAAAGCGTCAATCCTTGCACATGGACAGTGGATACTCTGACGATATACAAAGAAAAAAACCTAATGGATTCTGAGGAAGGACTGAGGAGAGATCTGACATCCTCTGGACGCAGGACCAACACAGAAACAATAAGGGACTCAACTTCCCTAAGATGTTCTCGTCACTCCGGGCCTCTCACACCCGATTCTATGGAGATCATCTCTGGAAAGACCGATGGATATTTGCTGGTTGGTGCACTCATCCAGGATCATCAGGGGATACAATACAGCGACCAAACATCTTTTTGGCCTAATCTGTAAGCATGATGCCTCTGTATGAATAAACACATTAATTTTGTATTTACAGTCTCTGTGTGAGTCTCTTTGCATTCAACAAACCACTACCCCATACATAAAAAGGCTTTCTCATGTCATGCTGACAGATCGCAGGCAAAGAGAGGGTTGTAACCTTTAACTGCAAGGTCGACACCCTCTAAAGTGAGTAAAGGAAGGTCAGGAAAACCCACACTGGTGTCGTCAGGGTTCCTTCCCCACAGTATTTATATAAAAATACACAAATACAAAATTGTGTATAAGGTAAAAGAATATTTACTTATAATAAATTTATAATACAACAAATTTGACCAAAAGTAATTTTTATATTAAAAGAAATTTTAGGGACTGGCAGTCTGATACAGGTAAAAATGTCAATTCATATACAGTAAAACCTGTCTATGGCGACCACCTAATGTTCCTTCAAAAAGTGGTCTTTTAGACAGGTGGTGCTGCAATACCATATTTCCATACATATTTTGTGCACTTTTTAGCCATTTCTACTAAGCAAAACTTGAGGTGAGCAAAAATAAGTGAATTTTTTCAACGATAGGGCTATGTTGGTATTGTATTTTATTCTTATCGGTTAACTCAATTTACAGGAATTGTGATTTTGTAAGACAGATTTAATACCAATATTTTAAAGATTAATACAATAGTCACATTTTCTCAATTATAATGCACACTTTCTTTTTTCTGACTTAATTAATTCAACTCGGTTGTTTTCGTTTGCTTCTCAGTTACATGTATTACGTCATCGATATACAAGCACTTCATATCTCTACATCACTTTGGTTTTGGTATTCGTTAGTTTAATCTTATCTTACTTTAAACTTTAAAAATACTGTATTTTTTAATATTTTCTTAAGTACAATAAGAAAAATTATTAATTAATAATAAAATGATTTTATTATTTTTTCTCATTATATGATTTCATTACATTCCGCTATTGTCATTGAGGAATTGAAAAAGGAAGGTTGCCTGTAAAACTGATTTTTGCATTAATGTGTTTATTGTTTTTTGAATATTTTGCATGCGAAAATTACTTGGACATTATTTTTCTAAAAATATTATGGAAATAAGATAGGTTGATACAGAAACTATTTATCGCACATGTACTGTATATCAGCTTCAAAATAAATAAATAAATTTTATCAAACGGTGAGATCAGATGATTAATTGTATCGTGTACAATATTTTATACCTCCAAGAAAAATACTGTAAGTCGACGGTAAAATAAATTTCGTTTTCCCACAATTAAACTTCTCCGCTAATTCTCCGCTAACTTTAACATGATCTTCTAATGACAGCACTTTGCATTTCTTTTGTTTTTCGGACAATTTCAAACAAACTGAAATTAATTTCCTTTGTTGCTAGACTAATTCATTGACACCTGCACCTAATTTCAAGGATGGGAGAAGTGTCCGAAGTGGGTTCGAACGAGAGTTTAGACTAATTCATTATATTAGGAGGGGGGAAAAGCTGTTGAACAATAGTTTAGACCTGATATATTCATGAAAGTGGTTGCTTATTACAGTTGTTATATGTTGTTTCGGACCAAAAATTGGACCTGTATTAAACAACCACCTGTGCCCGTGGTCACGTTACACAGGTGGTTGTTTAATACAGGTAACTTATGCAAAGACTCTATGGATAAACTATCCAGTGCCAGAAATTTTTGCCCATTTTGACAGGCGCCCATAGAATGCAGGTGGTCGCCTAAGCAGTTTTCACTGTATTCAGTACTACATAAATTTTCTCAAATAACAGGCTGATTCATCAAATTTTATTTGACTAGCTTTTACTGATGTCTCCTTTCACACGTTAATGATCACAGCATTAAATTGTATTCAAATTTTTGGGTTCACTTCACATCTACTGGCTTGCAGGCAAAACTTCCTATTTGTGATGTAGGCTGTAGGGACCTACTCACAGATAGAAACACTGGGTTGTGACTCCTGTTTACATAGGTGTTATTAGCTGATTATTAGAGTGTAGAGGATAGTTTCTTACTCCAAACATATAGTACTATATACTAGATATGTGGATAATGTCCTGATTACCTGGCACCAGAAACCTGACCTCTGGAGATCCTAAAATACATTACTGACAATCTGTATGGCCTACACAAAATATTTGAACAGAAAGGTCACAGTACATTCCATTTCTGGGATGTGCAGCTCATAATGCAGAGAGGCCTGATCCCCACAAGTGTCTACAGAAAACTACCCACTTTTCACACTAGCAGAGTCTCAGCACTCTTACACCTTCAAAATTGTGACATTCATAACATTGATCAGAAGAGAAATAACTCGCTACTCCAATATTCTTGGCAAAATTATGGAGTTTAAGTACATCAGGTAAATCACAGTTGAACATAGGTACTCCAAAAAAGAAAAAGGGAGGCTAATCAAGAAATATAAAACATACCCAATAGCCCACCCCACAGTACAGATGTGAGATTTCAAAATAGTGAAGTATAAAACCAAACTGTAAGAAAAATATACAGAGAAACAGCCTCAGTCAATAGATGCAAGATCAGTTATAGAAGAAGTCCTACAATATATAACTAATTAAGAAATGGCAAAGACTCTCTCCTGACAAAAATATGATTTCCAGGGATATGCATCATCCCATTAAAGGACCACAGATATACCAGAGCAACCTCACAATCCTTAACTGCTAGGATGAAAGAACACAAGGTGACAACAAAGAAAAACATCATCACATTAACAGCTTACACCATGAATGATGAAGTTGAAGTCAGTCTTAATGAGCCAAACTGAATAAATGGCTTGAAGTGCAGCCAACATAACACATATGAAAAGAGACTAAATTTACAAAAAATCCCAATACAACAATATAATCAGTTACAAGAATGTAGAAATTATCTCAAACTCATCAAAATCACACTATGAAACTTTGTCAGAATTGACGTCCACCACATTACTTCTGACTATACAAGGTCTGTTCAAAAAGTATCGGACCTTATTTTTTTCCGCGTAAACCAATGATGCGAGAGAGGCCTCCTTCGGTGGAGTTGTGGAGGGGACAGTCATGCACAGCCCTGAATTTTTTCCCGCCTGCAGAAAGCGTCAGTCGTTGGCAATCGGCGTATGAGTGAGGTCATGTAGTGCGCTCTCGTCGGATTTCACTAAGCTGGAAAATGACTGAACAACGTGAGCAGCGATATTACATCAAATTTTGCCAAAAACCTTGGCGATACCCGAGTGTAAACCATTCGCAAGATTCAGCAGGCTTTCGGGGACGATCCTCGAGGCCAAAAAAAGCGCGGCAGGTCCGCAGCAATATCAAAGGTCATGTTGACAGTTTTTTCGACTCTCGTGGGGTGGTGTGTCGTGAGTACGCACCACAAGGCCAAACCATCGCAAAGGAGTACTACCAGGAGGTCCTTCGTCGTCTTTCCGATACAGTGCGACGCAAACGACCGGATCTGTGGTCGATCAAAACTTGGCAGCTCCATCGTGATAACGCATCCGCCCATTCTGCGCATCTGATTCGGGCTTTCGTCGCCAAACACAATACTCCTGTGGTTCGTCACGCTCCGTACTCTCTCCACATGGCTCCGTGTGACCTTTGGCTATTTCTCAAGCTGAAAATGCCGCTAAAAGGAACCCAAATTTAGTCGAGAGAAGACATCGTGCAAAATGCGACTGATAACCATTCCAAAAGATGCGTTCCAGCAGTGTTTCCAGCAATGGCAGGAACGCTGGGAGAAGTGTATACATTACCAAGGAGACTACTTTGAATGGGATTAGGGTTTTGTACCTCAAAGTCAATAAATTTATTTTTGCCGACCAAAGGTCCGATACTTTTTGAACAGACCTTGTATATGTTTATTGTAATTTTTTAATGTATTATTGGATATAGTTGAAATAGCATGCCTATCTTATTTTTGTTATATTTTAAATAGTTTGTGTGTTATCATGGATGACACATCAATTTCTGAAAGCAAATTGTAGATGGAATTTCATAAATTTTGAAGATGCATTCCAGTATTTATATTTTATGCAATTTGAATGAGATAAATCTGATGATAATTGTTTAACATGGTTGAAAATATTCATTTATTAAAAGTTGTTAATGTGTTGGAGTTTAAGGGTAGTTTTGTTTTCTTCAGTTTTATAGTGTATATATTTTAGTGAACAAAAAAAAAATATTTTGTTTAACAAGCTTTGCTTGATTTGCTTAATTAATTTTAAGAATGTGTTGTGTTTTTTTTTTTTTGTAATTTTACGTTTAGTTCTAATTACATTTGTTTTCATATATGTAATTCCTTATTATTTTTAATGTAAGATATACTTTGAAATCTTATACATAAACAATAGATTTTATAACGTTTAGAGCTGATCACATAAATGGTATATTTACAAAATTTTAATAAAATTATAACTAGAAAATCAACTAAAATATACAACTAAAGCACAAATACTAACATTTAGAGTACCTAAATTCAGTAATGTATTAGATGCATTGTTCAGTTAGCATGTTGGCCAAATTGGTATTTGTTATTGACTATATTAAACATCTCTTAGAATACATTTTCATGTTAGAAGTTATTTGTAGTTAAATTAAATTACAAGTTTAAATAATTACATTTATGAATAATGTTGCTAACTATTCTTATTCTCTATAAGATTAAAGAAATCTAACAAATATCTACTGTAAAATAAAATATTAATTATATTAGTACTTCAGTTTTTAAGAAATTGCAATGAAAATTGCATAAAATAGTTTTATAAACATTCTTGAGCATTAAATGCATTCAATCTGTAATGTAACCTGCCAATTAAATATTTTTTTTAATGTTTACTTTATTAAGTATTTCTTTTGAAATATCACACAATTTCTCTTGAGAATTAATTATAGGAAAATATAAATTTAATGGCAAAAATTGTTTAAATATGAATTAAATTAGCTAGCCAGCTGTTATCCTTACATTTATTTTTTTAATACGTGCTTACATTTCTCACACTAACTCATAAGTATTATGTAATTAAAAGAATGTATGAATGTCAGATTTACTTCACACAGTTTTTATTCTATGTAATTTTTGTATATTACAAATTCACTGAATAATGCTGATTTAATGATTTATATTGCAAAATGATAAGCAACATTTTTTTCAAAACGATTTTATTAAACTTTTTAATGTTTTTTTATGTATTAAAGGTTATATATTAATATGATTTATTGATTAAGTTACATAAAATTTGATTGTGATGTTAAATTAATTGACAAACATATTTGTATAACAGATATCTTATCTGTATGGGCTGCCGTGTCTTGAACAATTAGCTATTGCCAATAATCCAGCAATATTGATGACAGGACAATTAGCGTATCCTTTTACTTTGATAATTTATATTTGCTTCGAATAAATTAAATGGCTTTGAAAATTTTCAAAAATGTAATACTGTAATCATCATTCCAATATACATTTATATTGACTACAGGAATATATTTCATTCAAGTTTTTACAGTTTTATAAGAAAATGAACAAATATATCTGCTTATTTTTTTATACGTAGACTATTTAATTTAGAATTTTTGAGAGTTATGTTTATAATATATATATAATAGTAAATTAAAATTAAATCATTAATCAGTTTAATTCATCTTGAGGAAGCTGATTTGATTTCATGTTTACATTTGAGACTAATAAATTTATTTTCTTAACTTTATAAAGAGGATTTGATTATAGACCATTTGTTGTCAACTGGTGTTTAGGTATAAGATTACTTGACGGATTTGTAGTTACTCAGAAAGAAAGGTGAGTTTATATAAAAGTTAAATCAAAAAATGGAAGATTTATATTTAAAAATTTTAATGGAATTTTTTTAATGATTTTTTTTTAACAGTCTAAAAGCTGAATGGTTATATAGTCAAGGGAAAGGTCGACATTTTCAGCCAGGAGAACATATTGAACTAGTAGAATATCTGTCTCAAGTTTGTCCACTAACAACAGCTGATCAAGTATGATATATATGTTTATTATATAAATTTAAGTAACTAATAAAGAGTAACATTAAATTCTAAATTTCTTATTAAGTTTTAGTCAGCTTGTCAAAATCAAAAATAATTAACAAATGTGTTTGACTTAAATTTAGAACTAACTAAATTTAATTAAAAACATTTATTTTCAATTTTAATTAATATTTGATCCATTCTACATATGTTTAATTATAACCAAAAAGCATAATTAAATATGTACTAAGTCAGGTAAATAAAGTTTATAGATATACAGTAGTGTCTCGATAGTCTGAGTTGATAGGGAATGAGACACTTTTGAACTATCAAAAATTTAATATATAACATATAGAATATATATACAATAGAAAACAGTAATAAGTAAAGACATGTAAAGACAGTAAAATGTCATGTTTATTTTATTGGCTTAAAATACATTGTCCTGTACAATATAGTGCAAATGGTAACTATATTTGAAAGTATCTGGCAACTATATCATTTCAGAATGCAATAAATTGAAAGCCAATGCTAGGCTGTGTTCTTACTGCTGACGACGATGACAAAAACTGATGTTTTTATTGTTGTTGTCTGTTTTTTGTCTGTAAAATGTTCACACTAGTTGTTATTGTTGCTCTTTTGTCTTAGTCATTCATTGTTTGAAAGTTAGCTGAGATTCAACATTTGTTGTTGTCATAACAGTATTGGCCAATCAATGTGAACTTCCCACAATTCTTTGAATATGATGTGGAACTGCTAATCTCTCGTGTTGAAGAAAGAGGAGGCTCTACAAAGCTTAAATTATTAATAGACATCAAAAGTATTTGGAGGTATACAAAAATAATTTAAAAATTCTTTGATGTGTTTTAATCATAATTCCTGGACTAAAGCATGGAAATTGCCTTGTGTTTTTCTCTTAAAATGAATGGCAGTTACTGGCAAAATTCACTATAAAACAAGCATTTAACCCATGAAAGAAAAAGATGCCAACTAAAATGAAGCTCTAATCCACCACCAACATTTTGATATTTTCCTTAATAAAAGTAATTAATTCGCTCTCAACATTAAAAAATTAACAGTTTACTTTTCATGTCCATTTTTAAACCAGAGAATATAAAACAAACACCTTTCTCTATTCCAGCACACTTTTAATGCGTTGAATAACGTTTTCGATCGTTTTAATCGATCATCCTCAGTTCAAAATTCGAACTCTACAACGAACAAAGTATTCGAAAAATACAAAAAATTTTTTTACATCGCTAATTTAATTATATTAGTACTTCAGTTTTTAAGAAATTGCAATGAAAATTGCATAAAATAGTTTTATAAACATTCTTGAGCATTAAATGCATTCAATCTGTAATGTAACCTGCCAATTAAATATTTTTTTTAATGTTTACTTTATTAAGTATTTCTTTTGAAATATCACACAATTTCTCTTGAGAATTAATTATAGGAAAATATAAATTTAATGGCAAAAATTGTTTAAATATGAATTAAATTAGCTAGCCAGCTGTTATCCTTACATTTATTTTTTTAATACGTGCTTACATTTCTCACACTAACTCATAAGTATTATGTAATTAAAAGAATGTATGAATGTCAGATTTACTTCACACAGTTTTTATTCTATGTAATTTTTGTATATTACAAATTCACTGAATAATGCTGATTTAATGATTTATATTGCAAAATGATAAGCAACATTTTTTTCAAAACGATTTTATTAAACTTTTTAATGTTTTTTTATGTATTAAAGGTTATATATTAATATGATTTATTGATTAAGTTACATAAAATTTGATTGTGATGTTAAATTAATTGACAAACATATTTGTATAACAGATATCTTATCTGTATGGGCTGCCGTGTCTTGAACAATTAGCTATTGCCAATAATCCAGCAATATTGATGACAGGACAATTAGCGTATCCTTTTACTTTGATAATTTATATTTGCTTCGAATAAATTAAATGGCTTTGAAAATTTTCAAAAATGTAATACTGTAATCATCATTCCAATATACATTTATATTGACTACAGGAATATATTTCATTCAAGTTTTTACAGTTTTATAAGAAAATGAACAAATATATCTGCTTATTTTTTTATACGTAGACTATTTAATTTAGAATTTTTGAGAGTTATGTTTATAATATATATATAATAGTAAATTAAAATTAAATCATTAATCAGTTTAATTCATCTTGAGGAAGCTGATTTGATTTCATGTTTACATTTGAGACTAATAAATTTATTTTCTTAACTTTATAAAGAGGATTTGATTATAGACCATTTGTTGTCAACTGGTGTTTAGGTATAAGATTACTTGACGGATTTGTAGTTACTCAGAAAGAAAGGTGAGTTTATATAAAAGTTAAATCAAAAAATGGAAGATTTATATTTAAAAATTTTAATGGAATTTTTTTAATGATTTTTTTTTAACAGTCTAAAAGCTGAATGGTTATATAGTCAAGGGAAAGGTCGACATTTTCAGCCAGGAGAACATATTGAACTAGTAGAATATCTGTCTCAAGTTTGTCCACTAACAACAGCTGATCAAGTATGATATATATGTTTATTATATAAATTTAAGTAACTAATAAAGAGTAACATTAAATTCTAAATTTCTTATTAAGTTTTAGTCAGCTTGTCAAAATCAAAAATAATTAACAAATGTGTTTGACTTAAATTTAGAACTAACTAAATTTAATTAAAAACATTTATTTTCAATTTTAATTAATATTTGATCCATTCTACATATGTTTAATTATAACCAAAAAGCATAATTANAGTACTCAGTAAATAGGAGCCTTGATAGCACGGTCCTCGCAGCGTTTGCAAAGCAACAGGGAATTGAAGTATACTGGGATCAGGCAGAGATTATTAAACCTACAACATCGATACAAGCGGTGAAACACCTGGAAAAAGTTGAAATATACAAGGCACATACGACTGCGCAGTGCATCAACTACAGAGACGCCGAAAGTTTATCAACAGCATGGAGGTCCTTTTATGATGGCATAGATTAAATATAGCAACCGCATACGCGGCGTTTTTATAATATTAATTGATATAGAATATTGTTATTTTTTAATTACTTAGATTTAAACTTATACGTTTTATAGGTATGCGCATGCGCTTTAGCATTAAGTCGTAAATTAGCGATGTAAAAAAATTTTTTGTATTTTTCGAATACTTTGTTCGTTGTAGAGTTCGAATTTTGAACTGAGGATGATCGATTAAAACGATCAAAAAAGTTATTCAACGCATTAAAAGTATGCTGGAATAGAGAAAGGTGTTTGTTTTATATTTATTTAATACTTCCAGTAAGAATTTAGTTATTTAAACCAGAGGCAAGTCCAGTCTAAAGTGCAAATTCCACAGAATAATGCTAAACCTAATGTAAATTGTGCATGCTCTAAGACTAAATTAGTGAACAATGTGAATGCTTTGGAGATGAACAAATACAATTAAAGACAAGCCATTGTTATTTAGTATCTATGGTCATTGTCATCAGGAGTATGAATGCAGTCTTAGATTTTTCATTGTGCTTACAATTTTAGTGTATGATATCTCATCACACATTTGATATGAATTATAAATATAAACATCCATAAACTTAATTCTTAGATTAATGCTAAATGATTGCCAAATTATATTGGGCTGTATTATTGCTACTAATTACTAATTAAATGTCAAGTAATTGGCCTAGAAGTAAGTATTAGGTGCCATCTCTTGATAAATTTAATTATAATTCTGGAAGCAACGATTGGACAGAGGTCTGGGTAGCGTAACTGGCAATGCATATGCATGGTAAGTGTGAGTTGCAGGTTTGATCTTGTTTCGGGCCAATTTTTTTCTTCTAGAACATTATAAATTAATTATTAAAATATTAATTACTTGCCTACAACTATATTAAATAACTTATGGATACAAATTCACTGAGTTCAGCGTTAATAAAGTTCCTTTAGTATTAACACAAGCACTTTCTGCTGTAAAAGTTTGTCCGATGGAGAATTATTTCTAATAAAATAAAATTGAAGACAAAACTGTCCAAAAGGATCACCATTTATTACAAGCACTTTCGAAGAATATATAATCGTCGTCTTCAGGTGAAAAGAACAAATTTTAACAAGACAAACGTGCAGGATATTCCAAAAGAACAGAATATTTAAATTCAAACAGGCGTCCAGAAATTCCGTTAAGAACGTGCAAATAATTTTTGATATGTTCGAATTTTTATATTTTACGATGCTAGCGGCGCATGCGTGGAAATGCTACCGCGTTGGCGATACGATGTTAGGCGCGTTTCGTTTTTTAGGCGCCGATATAAGGCAATCCACACCCCGGGTAGATCGTGGGTGGGAACATTGCACGCTTCTGAAGTAGCCGTGAGAAGCGCTTCCCAGATAAACACAAGCCTTCGATTGTTGCAGCATTTGATTATTTCCGTTCTGGCCATAACAGGTTGTAGCCTTGCTCGAGAACTTTTTTAGCGAGCTCTGTAGAACATTTTCCTTTGGCTACGTCATCCTGATGCTCAGCAAGTCGGGAGGCGAGCATTCTTGTTGTTGCTCCTATGTATCTTGTAATATTTCCCGTTACCGGATTTTCTAGGTGTATCTTGTAAATCTCTGACTTTTCTAAAGTGGTTAGCCTGTCCCGGTCGTTGCAGATACATCTGCGTAGGTTTGGTAAGAAGGTTATGGGTAGTATGAAATAACCCCCTACCAAACCTACGCAGATGTATCTGCAACGACCGGGACAGGCTAACCACTTTAGAAAAGTCAGGGGTTTACAAGATACACCTAGAAAATCCGGTAACGGGAAATATTACAAGATACATAGGAGCAACAACAAGAATGCTCGCCTCCCGACTTGCTGAGCATCAGGATGACGTAGCCAAAGGAAAATGTTCTACAGAGCTCGCTAAAAAAGTTCTCGAGCAAGGCTACAACCTGTTATGGCCAGAACGGAAATAATCAAATGCTGCAACAATCGAAGGCTTGTGTTTATCTGGGAAGCGCTTCTCACGGCTACTTCAGAAGCGTGCAATGTTCCCACCCACGATCTACCCGGGGTGTGGATTGCCTTATATCGGCGCCTAAAAAACGAAACGCGCCTAACATCGTATCGCCAACGCGGTAGCATTTCCACGCATGCGCCGCTAGCATCGTAAAATATAAAAATTCGAACATATCAAAAATTATTTGCACGTTCTTAACGGAATTTCTGGACGCCTGTTTGAATTTAAATATTCTGTTCTTTTGGAATATCCTGCACGTTTGTCTTGTTAAAATTTGTTCTTTTCACCTGAAGACGACGATTATATATTCTTCGAAAGTGCTTGTAATAAATGGTGATCCTTTTGGACAGTTTTGTCTTCAATTTTATTTTATTAGAAATAATTCTCCATCGGACAAACTTTTACAGCAGAAAGTGCTTGTGTTAATACTAAAGGAACTTTATTAACGCTGAACTCAGTGAATTTGTATCCATAAGTTATACAAACATTGGCGTGAGTTTTAAATTTATTTTTACTTATATTAAAAAACTTGACATTTAATTAGTAATTAATTGATTTTATCATTTTCTGTGTTTGGAAATAATTGCAAATATATCCTTTGGCATTGAAATAATTAAATTTTGCAGTACTCTAACACTGATTTCTGCCACTCTCTTATGATGGCTAATTTCAACTCTCTAACTGTTTAGAACAACTGTCTTTCATTTTGATGCCCCCATAGATTTTTGATATGGTTTGGGTCAGGCAAGAATGCTGACTAGTCAATTATACTGATGTTTGATGCAAACCAACATTTACTTCGAACATCACTTATAGCAATATGTATGGGTGCATCATCATGTTGGAATTTCCGTTTTGCCCTTCTGATTTTTTGCCAATAGAAAGGATATGTTCTGTTAGTACTTTCTGATATGCTGTGCATTCATTCACTGATTTAGAAAGACAATTTCAGATTTTCCAAGCTTTCCAAATCATTACTGACCCAGGTCTTGGATTTATTTAAAATAAACTTGCTCTTCTTTTCTGATGTTGTGCCAATAGTGTTGATATCCATCTGGGCCATCCAAGTTGAATGTTTTATATCACTGAAAATGATTTCTTGTCACTCAGCTGTCTACTTATCTTTATCTTTGCTCATTCTTGCTATCTTATGGTAAACTTTCATACAGAGCATCTTGTTTGAATATTTTAGAGTAGAAGAAGAGCAAAGCACTCTTCCAATAGTCCATTTTGAAGCAGAATTTGGTTTGCAGTAATATTTATGTTACTAGCAGATTGTCAAATCATTTTTTTTTTGTTAAGGTTTGAAGGTGAAGATGACCTTTCACTTCATTTCTTACTGTGATAACTGTTTGGATTGTTGTTGTATTTTGTTATGACATCTCTAGAGCATTGAAAGGTAGCAAATATTTCACTTGTTGACTTGCCATTTGAGTGTAAATCATCAATTTGATTTTTTTCAAAGTCAGTTAGCATCTTTTGTCAAGGCATAGTTAAAAATGTGGTTAAAGTTTAAGCTGTAACTTACATTTTGCCTTTTTAAGTAAAGAAAATGCAGTGCTGATTTATATTTAGCATTATGCATTAAAAATTTGTATATTCTTACCATGGTAATCTACTTGTACATACTGTATTTGGCATATAATTTTGCACCACTTTGAAATAGCTATTTTTGCATAACTTATGTTTGGATTAATCAAACAGGATGGTTTTTGATGTGTGTCATTAGAAGATGATGTTAAAAGTTATGTAAAATTTCGTCCATCTACTTGAAATAATTCAAAACATTTTTTTTTAAAAATTACACTGGTGTATAATTCTGCACTGTACTGTATTGGAAACTCAAACTGTTGAGAATCTACTATAGTTATAAATTCAATATGTATTTTTGTTTGTCAAAGCTGTAAACAGTCTTTAAGCTTATAACAATGTCTTGATTAAAAAATTGATGCTGAAAAGTTGAATTATACTGTTATTTTATAATATATTTGAAAAAATACCACTATAAAATTTGTTATCTAAATGTATTTTTTAAAGTTTTTAAAAGTTTTATAATATTATAGTTGATAGTTGAAGAAGAGGAACGTTTAACGAGAATCCTAAGAATGCAAAGACAGCATAGAGAAGAATTACTGCATGAGATGTCAAACTCTCCAAAAGAACAAAGGAAATGGACTCAGCAGTCACCTTTACGAGAACAATTACAATCCTCTGATGACAAAAGCCACATGTCACCAAAACTTTCTTCACAGGACAGAGGTTTGTTTAGATTATGCCTGAAATTGTTTAGATCTAAGTTTTTAATTAATTCTAATGAACATTTATTTTTAAGTAGAGTCTCGAGTGAATGTTCATAATTCGTCAGAAAATGGTTTTTTGCCAGATAAGTTACAAAAAAATGAACAAGCTGTTACAAGTAATGAACTTTCTCAGTTAGAGAATAACAAAATTAATTCCAACAAACAAGAAAGAACAATATTTTCAACAGCAAAAAGTCCTGTTACAATTGAACAAATTCCAACGACTGAAATGTTGAAAAGTTGTTTTCAGTCATATGAAGATAGAATCATTCGTCCAAATCATAATATAGAAATGATCAAATCTGTAAATAGTATTTCGGGATCATATTTAAGCAATGTTGTTTCTAATACAACACCTGTCCGCAAAATATCAATTAAAAGATCCAGTACTCATTCTCCGTCGTCTCCTGCAACTGGAAGACGACCAAGAACACCACGTGCTCAATGGAAAAGTAGAGTGAGTTCTTCGAGAGGAAGTTCTCCCCAAGATACAGAATGTAGAAGAGCTCTTCATGCACGACATAATAGTGAAAGTGATACATCAGAAGAATGTGGTTGGCCATACAAAGCAACTGGAATTCAATCTCCTTTAAGACAAAGAAAGCAATCGACTGAAAAAACTACTAGGCATTCCAATTGTGCATCACTTAGACATTCATACAGTCAAACTCCCATCCATTCTGATCCCTCAAGATCTAAAACTCCATCATCAGTAAATAATAATGTTTGTAATGAAAACAGAAGGAATGTTAACAGGATTTTACAAAGTGGTTCACTTATTCCGTCACCTTGTAATTCTCCAATAATTGGTTCCCGAGCTAGTAGAAGCCCCATTAAGAAAAGTATATCAGATAATGTTATCTGTGTTACTCAACAACAGGAAAAGCTTAATGCTCAAAAACTGAAAAAGATGGAAAAGGCTGTAATTAAAATACAGTCAACATGGCGAGGCTATTACGCACGTCACTTTAATCCTGCAGTTTATGGTGCGCGACAAGAAATCCGATTAAGAAGAATGGAAGATAGTATTCAATTTCTTCATAATATAGTTTTGAGGTAAAGAATTAATTTGTTTCATTAAAAAATACTAATACAGTAGACATGTTTCATTGGAGACCTTGATTTAGCAACTCATTATGATTTAATGAGTAATAGATATGATTCCACAAGCATAATACTATTTTATTATAAAAACAGTACACATCTGAACCTTAAAATAAATTCCAGGATATTTTTATGAAAACACGAACATCTGCGCCATCATGAGATCACTCAAAGTAAGGCTTGCGGAACACAAATATGATATTGATAAAAGAAAATACAACACTGCCCTAGCCAGCTATGCCATGGACAACGATGTTCAAGCTTATCTAGATAAAGCTTCCATTATACTACAATCTAAGCATAATGACCAAATCAGGACACTGGAAGCTCTCAAGATATTCAAATTGGAAAAGAACATTAATTTCAAGGGAGAAGGACAATTATCTTATGCCTGGCAATTGTTATACCACAGGAACAGTTGATTTAAAAATTATTTTTAAAAATTTTAAATATTCTTGTTTATATGTTTTTTCGAATAATACATTTGTGAAAACTGAGGGGGCATAGCTTTGAGCTTCTCCCCGCTTACTGGCAGCTCGGTCAGAGAATGGCTTTATAGGAGGGCAAAAATGTGAGTGGGGAAGGAAATGGGTAAGTTGACAGGTTGCTGATTACATGCAAGGAGGTTATCGACTGAACTCAAGGATGACACAGCATTAAGTATAGAATAACAAACACATTTAATTAACTAATTAACTATCTGTACATATGCGCTCAAAGTGAAATGCTACAAAAGGGAATTACTCAAAATTATTCTATATCGCGACAAGGAATATACGCTTGTTGATTAACCGTCTAAGTTCTAGCTCTATAAAACATATTATTCTACTAAATTCAACTAACCTAAAGTAATCTATATCAGAGAGAGAGAGAGAAGAAACGAAAGAGCGAGGATCAAATTTAAATCAAATACCTCTCATGTTCTGATCTTGCTGTATGGGCATTGTTTATGAACTGTCCCCGGATCGGCTGACTCTACTTGTCTCTCTTTTCTATGTGTCTTACTATGGACTTGCACTCCGTTGATCTCTGACTGTAGAGGTCTGCATGGAGATGTCCGCTTAGGGTGTTTTCCTGGCAGGGTCCTCTTCGGCTGTCCGCCCCGAGGTTCAAGTGCCACCTTTTTTTATTCCTGTTCAGAGGGGGGGAAGTTCGGAGTACATTCTGATGCAATCCCGTGTAGGTTCGACTGGATGGGGAAAGTTTTGATTTCTGTCAATTAGTATAATTAATTCGGTAGAATTAATACTTTTGCTATCCCATCTTGTTACTCTTTCTAACTCATAAATTCGATAACAGTTGTCAAACTGACGGAATTAATTGCTGGAGGTGACTAAGGTTAGACTATGTATTGCAATCTTATTAATAATTGTTTGTTTGGTGGGTTATCCAATCGGTTTTATCTTTGTTAAAATTGGACAAAGTAATAAATGTGTGGGTTGTGTTTCTTTCCCATCTCCGGAAGGGTTAAAAGGTCACTCCTCGAAGTGACGGAAAATTGAAAAAAAAAACAACGATGAGAAAATTTTATCGAAGCTCGCAAATTCACGCTAGAGTGCGAATTCTCACACATTTATACATTTTTTTGAATGATCTTAAGAATGTTCCATTTCTGCATTCCATTTGAAAGCTTTTTAACCTGATCTCCTGTGCAGATTGAAAATGTTGTGTTTGCATAAAAATATCCTGGAATTTTTTTAAGGTTCAGATGTGTACTGCTTTTATGTTAATAGATTACAGGCTTACAGTGTTGGAACTATTTTATTATCAATATAATAATCATGTAAGTGGTTAAACCTTGTTTGAGTTACATTTCAGTACATTGAATTAACAAACTACTGTCAGAATACTCTAGAAATAGAATACAATGTATTTTCTTATGTTATTCCAAAGTTCCCATGCAGTCAGTTAAGGCTGCAAAATCTTTGTTTCAATTACAACACATGATTCGATAGCTGACCTTTGAACTATTCATTCGAATAGATGACAGATAACTTATTTCGTGTGCCTTGTATCAATTTACAGTATATAATAGCAACACATGTTGTCATACGATAAAAGCTTGTTCATTGAATAAGTTATACCACATGACACCCATTTAAATGACAATACATAAATATGATGATATAAGTTTCTGATAAGACAATGATAAGTCCAATAATATAGTGTTTTCTGTTTTTACTTTTTTAATTAATTTTTTAAATTACATTAAATAGCATAACTTCAAAGAATTCTTTTTAAGTTTTGGGATTATTTTGTTTAAATATGCATGAGATTACATGATGTAATGATCATTTGATATAACATCTGTTTTCAACAGATAAATCAATGTTTTTTTAGTTTCTCTTGAGTTTTTTTAGGAGTTATGGATATGGATTTTCACTCATAGAGCACTAAGAGGGATTTCTATTGATTAACAGTTAAAATATAAAATTTTGTAAAAAACAAAAAACAGTTCATTTATTTGTATTTTTTAAATATCAAATTGGCCCAAATATTAGTTGATGTTTTTCCCAGTTTTAAAGGGGCAAAAATTACTCTCAACTTACATTAGTCTGATTAATGCTTTCTTTACTTTTGATAACTGTCTGTGGTATAAGTACAGAGTTAAACTGACACTAAAATTCAGTGTGTCGATTGTTTAGTGATGTTAAATACCAGCCAAATTGTGACCTGTCATACTTGCACCCCAAATGCACAGGAATTAAGTGTTTGGCCTAATAGATTAGTCAAATGTTTAGAAACAGTCTTTGTTTTTTATCATATTCAACAGAATCAGTGAATTTTGATAATTTCTACAGAAATTTTATTTTTTGGTAACTTTTTATTTTACTCATAGATGTCTACTAATTCACCAATCATCAAAAATTGAGGGAAGATTACTGAAAATTTAAAATAAAATTTCTGTTGTAATTATTAATTGATATGAACCTTTATTACTATATTTTCGTGAATTGACCAGATGCTGTATATAAATAGGGAGAGACTAACATACCAGAAACCCTGGGGTTACAGGCATGTCAATTAAACTGTAACTAAAAAATAAAATTAATCACATGTAACAAAACTAGTTGTTAAATATTAAAGAAAGCATTTTTCGGAGTACAATAAAATAATAATATAATTTGACGAACTTAAAATCAGGAAGAGAGTTTTCATTTACAGGACAGTAAAACAATTAGTAGCTTATTAACAGTAATAGTAGTAGTTAATCAGTATGGGTTGCACTGACAATCTACCCTATGTTAAAAATAATATCTTTATCTCAAATCTAACCCAAAGGTGATGTTAATCCTTGTAAGTTGAGATAATTTATAGCGATTTTCTGAAATTTGATGTTTATTTTTTATGTTTTTGGATCAAATTACAATAAAATAAACATAAAAAAAGCACTTTCAGCATTCCACAAGTATTTTATATTGTTGGAGAGAAGACAAAATGCAGAAATTAAACATATAATCATAGTTTTTGATTTAATGCTGACATTTTTAGAATAAAAACTCTTCATTTTTTTTCATGTGCACTCTAGAAAGGGATGTATAAAACCTCACATAAACTGGTATGCCAGCATTCTCCCAGATAGACCAGTATGCTGGACAATCAAGAAAATATGATAAAATGCTTTATAGAAGTGTTTTTGACAGTTGTAAAAAAATAAGACAAGCAAAAACAAAACAAAAACAGTTTTTGATTTGCTTGTTTTATTAAGTACAGTCATAAAACTGCAAGTACACTTTCCAGAATACACATGAAGTATATTCTAGAAAGTGTACTTGCAGTTTTATGACTATACTTAATAAGAAATATGCACGAAAGCCTACTTCTCTGGTGCATTGTATATGTTTGGTAGCCTTCTATCTGGTATATGGGTGAGTAGTTTAAGATGGCAGCTTACTGCTCTGTGGGATCCAGGATCAAATCTGAATGGGTCAAAAAATTTCAGGAATTTTTTCGGAATGATCTGTTTGGATATGTCAGACCATTTCTCACCATCTGGCTGCCCCATTGTAGGCCTGACTGACTGCTAATGGACTTGCTGGAAAAAGCCCACTTAGTGCCCAGGCTTTAAACTTTTAAAATTTCTTCTTTCTCTGTAATTGGAAACAAAATTGTTATTATCCCTCAGGCTACAAGAGGAACTTGTATAGCAAACCAGTCAAACAACTTTTCCTTTGGCTGATTTTGTCTCAAACAGATTAAGGCCGTTTATTTGCTGATCTTATGTTTAAAGAATTAGGTAATTTTGTTTGAATGTAATTGAATGAAATGATTCATTAACAATAAAATTATGAAAGATTGTTGGTGATGACACAATTATAAAGGACTTTAATACATGTTATCGAAAACCTGGACAGAACAAACCTGTTTGAGCTGGACAAAGACCACAATGGCAATGAAACAGGAATGATGAAGATGAAAGTGAAGTATTGTTTCAATGATTTTACAAGTTTTTTTTAATGCAATTTATTAATCTTTTGTATGCAAATAAAATTGATGATAAAAGGTTGGGATTGCAAAATTGGGAGTTAACTTATATTTGGGCCAGTAGAGTATATATTAATTCTTTAGAAAAACTGAAAATACCAATAATCATATTTCTTCTCTCTTTCTTTAATATACTTTTTAAATTTATTTTTAGTCATATTTTTTAATTTGATAACAAAATGTAATTATTTATATTTACACGTTTTATAATGAGAGCTGGACAGTTTAAATGATATGACATCAAACTTTTCTCTGGTTTAGATTTGCATTTTAATAAATATCATATATTTCTTTGGCATTTCCTCTGCCAACTGCAAAATTTCTTTTGATATTAGTAGTTGAAGATATCCGGGAATAAATTTTTATTATGTTTTGTATTACCAAAAACTTACATAAATTTGATGTATGTTTTTATGTAGTTAAATTATAAAATTCTTAATTTTTAGGCAGCAAGAAGAACTGCAGCAAGAGAAAGAACTAAGAAAAGTACAGGCGGCTGATATTTCCAAACTTCATGTGCAGGTATGTTAAGTCAACAAAAGCAAGCAATGTAATTTTATAAATAGAATTAAACACTTTATATATTTTTACTGACAAAACTTTCTGTCAGAAATATCAGTGACTTCATTTAAAGGCTGCTTGTGTTATGCAAAAATAGAAAAACTTGGATGATGTGATGTTGTTATTGAGCTGAGCACTTTGCTTGCACAGCTAGCTCATTTCTTTATACTCGAGTGCCCTAGGATTTAACCTATCCAATATTAAATATTTTCTCTGTCGCGTTTCGTTCCACATTGAATTTTTTTCGATGTTAAGCCTAACACAATCACGTTTTAGAAAAATAATAATAGTGGCTATTGTATCGTTCCAAATTACTTTATATTTTACACACACAAAATAGACATATTAGGAAATGTAAAAACAAAAAATTTATTTCAGAAGTTAGTTTTAGAGTGATAAATCTCAAAGCAAGGAGCAACACATAGTGGAATGAAACTTTGTTTACACTGATAATGTGATTCTACTCACTTTTTGTTTGCTGAACAGACTTTACAAGCTCTAGTTGGGTGTTTTTTTTTCTGTTGCTGGTATAAAACTAGAAAAATGCCGTTTGAATAAACAACAGATTTTTGTGTGATGGTTGACTATGATGGGCTACATGTCTGCTCGTGTGAAACTTTTCCATCACTTCTCTAATAACAGACATATGAAAATCAAGAAATGATATCTGTTTTTTCATATGTTGGTGATACAAAACACAAGCATCATATAGTGCAATATATCCAGCGTATGCAAAAATATTTTTAATACTATTTCACCGTTTTTCTCATGCACAAATAATTGTGTATCATTTCATCATACAAATCAATTTCACCCATATTACGATTATAGTCTAAAACACAATTTGGCTTCATTATTATTTCTCCTAATCTGTTATGTTTACCAGAATCTGGGAATTCGTTGTTACTCATCATATTTAGAATTGTCACATCCCTTTTATCTTTCCAACAAAATACAGACAATTCATCTTTCTGAGAGGTCATAAATTCCTCTTTCTTCAATTTACAATTAGGAAAATTGCATGGCATTCCAATTTGATTTTTGTTCACAGTTCCACATACATATGTTTGTTTATCCAGAAGTGTTTTTGCTAATGTCAGTGAGGTGAAAAACCTGTCTAAAAAAACCTTGTGATTCTTACTGAGCAACAGTTCTAATAAGGTATGCAAAACTTTCTCACCTTGTCCACCTTCAAAATTTCCATATTCTGTCAAAGCTCCCATGTAAACTATGAAGTCCTAAACATATCCTGTTTGTGACTCACAAATTTCAAAACTTTTTACACCATAATGAGCATGCTTGCTTGGTATACAGGTAGTCCTCGGTTTATGCCAGTTCAATTTACACCAATTCACAATAACGCCGCTGTGCAATTTGCCGTTTTGAGGTGTAATTCCCCGATTTTCCCTATGCTAGACTGATTTTCATTCAATGATGATGTATTTACCGAGCCACGACATTGTACATTCGTTAAAACAAAGATTTTTATTAAATATATTTATTTTTTCTGTTTTAATATTATTGGGTATATATACATTTGCATTAAATTAATATTAAAATACTAAACATTTAGGTACCCACGAGTCAAGATATTAAACTTAATAGTCCAATAAATGGCATCCGAATCCATAGCACCAATGAATGTATCCCATATCAGTTCATTCAGGAAAACACCTTACGACGCAATAGCACTTCCGGCGATCACAAATTATCGTTAGTG